>NC_057410.1:2426995-2514614 GCF_019320065.1 Cervus canadensis
GTTTTGCATATAGGGTTATCGTTAGCATCTTTCTAAATTCCATATATATGTGTTAGTATACTGTATTGGTCTTTATCTTTCTGGCTTACTTCACTCTGTATAATGGGCTCCAGTTTCATCCATCTCATTAGAACTGATTCAAATGAATTCTTTTTAACGGCTGAGTAATATTCCATGGTGTATATGTACCACAGCTTTCTTATCCATTTGTCTGCTGATGGGCATCTAGGTTGCTTCCATGTCCCGGCTATTATAAACAGTGCTGCGATGAACATTGGGGTGCACGTGTCTCTTTCAGATCTGGTTTCCTCAGTGTGTATGCCCAGAAGTGGGATTGCTGGGTCATATGGCAGTTCTATTTCCAGTTTTTTAAGAAATCTCCACACTGTTCTCCATAGCGGCTGTACTAGTTTGCATTCCCACCAACAGTGTAAGAGGGTTCCCTTTTCTCCACACCCTCTCCAGCATTTATTGCTTGTAAAAAATATGGAAAGCCTCACGAATTTGCGTGCCATCCTTGCACAGGGGCCATGCTAATCTTCTCTGTATCGTTCCAATTTTAGTATATGTGCTGCCGAAGCGAGCACTCCTATATGCTTTTGAGTTTTCTTCACTCCTTACTGGTTATGCCCCATGACTCTAATCTTCTCTTACCGTTCAACTTTCCTTCTTAAAATCACTGTGTGATTTCTGTCTCCCCGTTGGACACGGACTGATACAGCTGACTAGCAGAGCTCGAGGGGTGAGACAATGCCTGGATGCTGCAGGGATTTTTAGTTCTGTAGGACGTGTGTAGATAGGCTTTGAGAACTGGGGGACCGGGGGCGGGGGAAGAATGTTTTGTTATTGGATATATTTTGAAATGGAAGAATGATTCGAGGGAAGATGAATTCTTAGGTGGGAACATTGATCCTCTGCAGTGTGATTTTCCCGCCTCACTTAGAGAAAAAGCCAAAGTCTTCACCGTGGCCGACAAGGCCTGCCGTGGCCCGATCGCACTCTTCGTCTGACCTCACCTCCAAGCCCTCTCGCAGGGCTCACTCCAGTGGCTCTGCTACGCTGGTTTCTTTGTGGTCCTTGAATGACCCCGGTGTTACCTGCCTCAGGGTCTTGGACCTGCTGCTCCTTCCGGGGGTACTTTCCTCCAGATACCTGCTCACTTAATTCATCGCTCCCTGCCAGACTTCTCTCCAATGTCACCTCAGTGAAGCCTTTCTTTTTAAAAATATATATTAATGGTTGTTCTGAATCTTGTTGGAAGCAGGCTTTCTCTAGTTGTGGCAAGTGGGGGCTACTCTCCAGCTGCGGTATGCAGGCTTTTCATTTTGGTGAAAATTTCTCTTGTTGCACAGACCCTAAGTTTACGAATCAGTAGTTTCAGCCCATTGGGCTTAGTCGCTCTGCAGCATGTGAGATCTTCCTTGACCAGGGATCAAACCCATGTCCCCTTCATTGGCAGGTGGATTCTTATCCACCATACCACCAGCGAAGTCCACGCCTTTCCTTAGAGGAAAAAAAAATCTTTTGGCTACACTCTGAGCCATGTGGAACCTTAGTTTCCTGACCGGGGATAGAACCTGTGCCCCTGCATAGGAGGTGGGATCTTAACTACTAGACTCTCAGGGAAGTCCCAGTGGGGCCTTTCATGATCACGCTCTTTAAACTTGAAACTCAGCCTGGCACTCCCTATCCCCTGTCAACATTTCCTTATTTATTCCTCACACGTCAACTTCTAAGGTGCTACAAAATTTACTTATTTATTTTGTTTATTGTTTCTCTCTTTCTCACAACAGTCAGGCTAGGATTAAAATATTTTTTCAGTCCTGTATCCTCAATACCTAGAATTGTGCCTAAATATTTGTGGATAAATGAATGGATGAATTCCTTAGATAATTAGGTCAAATATAATAGAAACTTAACATACTTTATCTGTAATTTTTACAGATATTTGTGTGTGTGTGTGTGTGTGTGTCTGTTCAATTATATAACCAGGATTAAAGAGATGACAGACTTAGTATTATGGACAGCCTCTTTTTCTTGAATATGAGGAACTACTGTGATTGACTTTCTTTTAAGTTATATTTTAAAATTAATGATCTAACAAAACTGCAAGGTACTGGCACAAAAGCAGACATATGGATCAGTGGAACAGAAGAGAGCCCAGAAATAAACTCATACATCTACAATCAATTAGTCTTCGACAAAGGAGGCAAGAATATACAAGACAGTCTCTTCCTAGCAAATGGTGTGGGAAAAGCTGGACAGCGGCATGTAAATCGATGAAGTTAGAATACACCCTCCCACCATACACAAAAATGAACTCAAAATGGCTTCAGGACTTAAATATAAGACAGGACACAAGACAGGACATCATAAAACTCCTAGAAGTGATCATAGGTAAAACATTCTCTGATAAATCATACCAATGTTTCCTTAGGTCAGCCTCCAAGGCAATAGAAATAAAAAGAAAAATAAACAAATGGGACCTAATCAAACTTACCAAGCTTTTGCACAGCGAAGGAAACCATAAACAAAATGAAAACAATCTACAGAATGAAAGAGAACATTTGCAAACGATATAATGGACAAGGGCTTAAATTCCAAAATATAGAAACAATTCAAACAGCTCAACAACAAATAATCCAATTGAAAAATGGGCAGAAAATCTAAATAGACATTTCTCCAAAGAAGAAATACAAATGGTAAATAGGCACGTGAAAAGATGTGAATGCTACTAATTATTAGAGAAATGCAAATCAAAACTACAGTGAGGTACCACCTCACACCAGTCAGAATGACCATCATTAAAAACTCTACAAATAAATACTGGAGGGGGTGTGGAGAAAAGGGAACTCTCCTACACTGTTGGTTGGAATGTAAGTTGATAACAGCTGTTATGAAAAACATTATGGAGGTTCCTCAGAAAACTAAAAGTAGAATTACCATATAACCCAGCAATTCCACTCCTGGGCATATATCCAGATAAAACTTTAATTGTAAAAAACACATGTGAAAAAAAAAGATAATGCATCCTTATGTTGATAGCAGCACAATTCACAATGACCAAGACACGGAAACAATCTAAATGTCCATCAACAGATGGATGGATAAAGAAGATGTGGTACATATGTGAAATGAAATACTATTCAGCCATCAAGAAGAATGAAACACAGAAAGTCCCCTATATAAGAACGAGTTCCATTCCAAGAGCATGTTTGTAAGTCCAACAAAGTTAGCCTAGGTACCCAGCTAACACAATTTGCTATATAATAATACTGCTTTCTCATGGGGCTACAATTGCACTCATCTCACCCGCTAGTAAAGTAATGCTCAAAATTCTTCAAGCCAGGCTTCAGCAGTATGTGAACCGTGAACTTCCAGATGTGCAAGCTGGTTTTAGAAAAGGCAGAGGAACCAGAGATCAAATTGCCAACATCTGATGGATCATCAAAAAAGCAAGAGAGTTCCAGAAAAACATCTATTTCTGCGTTATTGACTATGCCAAAGCCTTTGACTGTGTGGATCACAATAAACTGGAAAATTCTGAAAGAGATGGGCATACCAGACCACCTGACCTGCCTCTTGAGAAACCTGTGTGCAGGTCAGGAAGCAACAGTTAGAACGGGACATGGAACAACAGACTGGTTCCAAATAGGGAAAGGAGTACATCAAGGCTGTATATTGTCACCCTGCCTATTTAACTTATATGCAGAGTACATCATGAGAAACGCTAGGCTGGAGGAAGCACCAGCTGGAATCAAGATTGCTGGGAGAAACATCAATAACCTCAGATATGATACCACCATTATGCCACCATTATGGCAGAAAATGAAGAAGAACTAAAGAGCCTCTTGATGAAAGTGAAAGAGGAGTGAAAAAGTTGACTTAAAGCTCAACATTCAAAAAACTAAGATCATGGCATCTGGTCCCATCACTTCATGGCAAATAGATAGGGAAACAGTGGCTGACTTTATTTTTCTGGGCTCTAAAATCACTGCAGATGGTGACTGCAGCCATGAAATTAAAAGATGCTTACTCCTTGGAAGGAAAGTTATGACCAACCTAGATAGCATATTAAAAAGCAGAGACATTACTTTGCCAATAAAGGTCTGTCTAGTCAAAGCTGTGGTTTTTCCAGTAGACATGTATGGATGTGAGAGTTGGACTATAAAAAAAACTGAGTGCCAAAGAATTGATGCTTTTGAACTGTGGGTGTTGGGGAAGACTCTTGAGAGTCCCTTGGACTGCAAGGAGATCCAACCAGTCCATCCTAAAGGAAATCAGTCCTGAATATTCATTGGAAGGACTGATGCTGAAGCTGAAACTCCAATACTTTGGCCACCTGATGTGACGAGCTGACTCATGGGAAAAGACCCTGATGCTGGGAAAGATTGGGGGCAGGAGGAGAAGGGGATGACAGAGGATGAGATGGCTGGATGGCATCATCGACTCGATGGACATGGGTTTGGGTGGACTCTGGAAGTTGGTGATGGACAGGGAGGCCTGGCATGGTGCAGTCCATGGGGCCGCAAAGAGTTGGACACGACTGAGCGACTGAACTGAACTGTGTGGTAAAGAAATTGCCTGCCAAATGCAGGTTAGATGTAAGACATGCGGGTTCAATCCCTGGGTCTGGAAGATCCCTTGGAGAGGGAATGCAATCCACTCCAGTATTCTTGCCTGGAGAATCCCATGGACAGAGGAGCCTGGCTCATAGGGTCACAGAGAGCAGGCCACAACTGAAGTGACTTAGCCCAGCACAATAGGTTTGTAATTCTTTTCACACAAATAATATATAAAACACAAACACACAAAATAAAGAAAACATTTTAGTCTTACAGTATAGTGCCTTGAAAAGCGCAGCGGTACAGTACAAGAGCTGGCATACAGGGGCTGGCCTCGACTGAGCAGGGAAGAAGAGTTAGTGTCTAGGGGAGGGAGAGGAGGGGGAGATGGAGGAGCTGAAGGACCCTCAGCAACAGGCGATGGAGGGCGAGTTGCAATTTTCCTCACACCTGACATTGATGGAACACGTGTGCGCATCTTTGAAAGTTCACAACATGAAGATTTGTAGGTAGGGAACTTATTGGAATGTCATCTGCAGCAACATGGATTCAACTAGAGACTCTCATACTAAGCAAAGTGAGTCAGAAAGAGAAAGACAAACACCGTATGATATCAATTACATGTGGAATCTAGAATACGACACAAATGAACCTATCTGTGAAACGGAAACAGACTCACGGACGTAGAAAACAGACAGAGTGGTTGTCGAGGTGAAGAAGGAAGACGGAAGGATAGAGTGGGAGGCTGGGGTTAGCAGAAGTGAGCTATCATAATGTAGAATGGGTAAACACCAAGGTCCTGACGCATAGCACAGAGAACTAGATTCACTATCCTGCGATAAATCATAATGGAAAGTAATATTAAGAATGTACACATGTGTATAACCAAATCACTTTGTACAGCAGAAATTAACAAAACACTGAAAATCAACTATGCTTCAATTAAACAAAAAGAAAAATAAATAAAATTCGTTCGTGATTTCAGGGGATGTTTGCCATTTTTGCCCCCATCTGCTATTTCCCATCTTAACAGCACCCCAGCTTTGCTTCGATGGACTACTGATTAGTGACATCATGACTCCTGACATGAGCCAGATGGCTGGAGGCATTCACTTTCTTGAAAAGAGTGATATAAAGACCCCAAATGGCCAACACTATTCACCTCTGCGGCATTTCTCAAAGTGACCATTCATCAGGTCTGGCTAGCTCCTGTTTTCTCTGAGGTTGTGGTAGGTCCTGCCCTTTCTGAGTCTCTTTATTCCACATTTTGTTCCATATTGTGAGTTACCCTCTCTTCTTCCCATACAGTCTTTTTCTGTTTAAGTTCCCCAGGCAGTTTCTATTTCTTGCAACCGGATCATCTTAACTGATAAAATAATTCACTTTATCATTAGAGGAGAATCTGTATCGTATTATACAGATGGAAAATAATATGCCCAGATCACTCGTTCTGTAGTAAATATGTTTTTAAAGATACTGAATATTGAACATAAAATGACAACTTTTGATAGTGTATTTCAATCCTGATAGACTAGAGGCATTTAGGCACATGAGATCAGGAAGTAGGTGTGATGTAATCTCTGCTCAAGTTATATTAGATACAACATATATTTTGGATGCCTCCTCTAGAGTTCTTGTCACTACCAGTAGTTTTAGGACACATGATTGATAGACTTAGACGCAATTATAGGAGAGCTTAGTTGTAGAGGAACTGGAGTCTGCAGTGAATTTATGCAACAAAATGGCATATTCCAGACTGTCTTGCCACACAGACAGCATCTTTGCTCCATAATAGCTGGAATAAATTTTAAGAATAATGGAGACATGCTCCACATACCTCATCTCCAAAACAATAGCAAACTATTCGCTGGCTTAATGAGAAGTTTAAAAAATCTGCTGGTGATGAGGTTAAGAAAGTTGGTACATTTTTCAACTCAAATTAACTCAAGACATCATCATAATAAATAATGTGAATCATCGTTGAAATGTCACAAAATCTGGAAAATAAAATCTGATACTTACAAAAAACCAAGTATTAGGAAAAAATGTTCCTTTTTTTTTTTTATTTAACCTTCATTTATTGCTTCTTTAATGCTTTTCCTTTTTTTAATATGGATTAAAGTTTCTGATTTTTAATGGTTTCCTTCTTTCTTTTTTTTTTTTTGTCATACATTGATATGAATCAGCCATAGATTTACACGTATTCCCCATCCCGATCCCCCCTCCCACCTCCCTCTCCACCCGATTCCTCTGGGTCTTCCCAGTGCACCAGGCCCGAGCACTTGTCTCATGCATCCCACCTGGGCTGGTGATCTGTTTCACCATAGATAATATACATGCTGTTCTTTTGAAATATCCCACCCTCACCTTCTCCCACAGAGTTCAAAAGTCTGTTCTGTACTTCTGTGTCTCTTTTTCTGTTTTGCATATAGGGTTATCATTACCATCTTTCTAAATTCCATATATATGTGTTAGTATGCTGTAATGTTCCTTATCTTTCTGGCTTACTTCACTCTGTATAAGGGGCTCCAGTTTCATCCATCTCATTAGGACTGGTTCAAATGAATTCTTTTTAATGGCTGAGTAATATTCCATGGTGTATATATTTTTTTTATTTTTTTTTTTAACTGAGGAATAATTGACAGATAACATTATATTAGTTTCAGGGGTACAATGTAATGATTTGATATTTGTATATATTGTAAAATAATACATTCTTGATAATAGAGGTGTTTTCAGATCAAAGAACTGATTTTTTTTCCCCTGAAAAATTGATAAAGATGTTCAGATGATAATACATATAAAATAAACTTGTTGTGTGTGTGTGTGCTCATTCGTGTCTGACTTTGTGACTCCATGGACTGTAAATCGCCAGGCTCCTCTGTCCATGGAATTTTCCAGGCAAGAACACTGGAGTGGGCTGCCATTTCCTTCTCCAGGCGATCTTCCCAACTCTGGGATCGAACTCACGTTTCTTGCATCTCCTGCATTGACTGGCGGTTTCTTCCACAACTTTTGGTGGGTTAGCTCCTGTTTTAATAATAATGCTTTTCAAAAAAGCGGTGTGTGGGCTTCTCATGGTGTAGCCTCTCTTATTGGCCCAGCAGGGGCTGTAGACATGCGGGCTTCTCATGGTGTAGCTTCCCTTGTTGGGAGACAGGGGCTCTGACTCTAGAGCCTGTTATTCTGCCACACGTGGAATCTTCCTGGACCAGGAATGGAACCTGCGTCCCCTGCATTGGCAGGCACATTCTTTTTCACTGCGCCGCCAGGGAAGTCCCACAAGCAATTTTAACATGAAACTAGACCTGAAAGTGAATGTGATAGATAGAAAATTTTATTTTCCTCTTTCTCCATTTCCTCTAAGGACGTCAGAGCAGAATAGCTTTACGTGGCTATGGATAGCCTGGTATTGGTGGAATACCTGTTTGTTTTATTTTTCTGTTGCTCCAAGTAATTTCTTTGGGAAATCCTTCTTATTTCTTAACAAAAACCTCTTCCCCCTTCTCCCATTTCCCTGATAGGAACCAGACTCACTAACATGGAAAATACAGGTAACTGCCTTCTTCAGAGAACAACAGTGAATGTAAATTGGTTCTCTTAAATCATGGGCTGTCAAAGAAAATAACTCCCCTGGACAAGACAGCCCCAGGAACCTCTTTTCCTTCCCATTTTATTATGAGTGGTTGAGAAAAGGTGTTTTCTCTGAGAAGACTGGGAAAATGTAACATTCAGGCTTATAAATCTTCTGTGACATGGTCTGACTCCCAAGGCTGGCCTTTATTCTTTCAATAAAACCTGAGTTTCTTCTTGACCAAACATTTTTGTCTGTCTTTAAACCCTCAAGGACTCTGACAGCTAAAGGCGGGTCTAAACCCTAGAGCTATACGTACTATTCTGTAGACGCAGAACTCGGGGCTCAGGAAGAATACAGTATTAGTTTGCTAGGGCTGCCATAACAAAGACCACAGACAGGGTGGCTTAAGCAACAGGAATTAATTCTTACAGAAGACCAAGATCAAGGGGTCTGCAAGTTTGGTTTCTCCTGAGGCCTCTCTCCTTGGCTTTTCGATGGCCACCCTCTCTTTCCTCCATGTGAATGTGCCCTGGTGTTTCTCTCTTTACAAAAACACTGGTGATGCTGCGTTAGGGCCCATCCTGATGGCCTCTTTTAAGCTTAGTTATCTCTGTCAAGGCCCAAGTACAGTCACATTCTAAGGTATGAGGGATTAGGGCCTCAACATGATTTGAGGGGAACACAATTCAGTCCATAGCAGGCAGGTAGGTAAAGTGGCCACCGGTAAGGGATGGAGTTGAGGCAAGAACCCATGTGTGTGTGACCGTGGAACCTGCCCTTTTAATAGCACCCTGAGGTTTTAGGGTCATTTCAGAGATGAGGCATTGTGGGTCAAAGAACCTGTGTTAATGTAGGTTCCTAAGTCTTTTTACTTCATTCTCCAGCAAGTTTTCAGGATTCGTGAAGTGTTTTAGAGATAATCAAGATGTCCTCCTGTACTTTGTGACTTTGCTGGTCTGATTCTGATGAAGACTGTATCTAAACCCACCCGACTCATATAGTCCCCCCACATTATCCACTCACAAATATTGTGTGGATTCAGCAAATACAAATCTAGTAAAATTCAGCTGACCTTAGACATTTCACTTGTTATACTTGATTACAAATAACTTGTTCCATAACCAGTATTAGTTCTCAACAGCTGGGTAACACTTTACCTCAAAACCCAAGTCTTAAAACAATGACGAACATTTATCATATTTCTCAGTCTCAGTGAGTTAGGAGTTTGGGGTGTGTTGACTTTGCTGGGTCAAACTGTGTCCTTCAGAATTCCCTTTCTAGTATATTTCCAGATAGGGTGGGCACCTGGAGATGCTGTCTTTTGAGAGCTGGAGGATAGAGAAGAAGCATAACCATTTTGTAGCATGCATACACCTCCTCCCATTTATTCAATAGAATGAATCTGGATGCTGCTGGGGAGGGATTTTGCAGATGTAATTAAAGTCTTTAATCAGTTGTCTTTAAGTTAGGGAGATTATTTGGGGTGGGCCTGACTTATCCAGTTGGAGGGGAGATTATCCTTTCCTTTGTGGGCATGAGTCAAACAGTTGGAAGGCCTTTTAAAAGAGGGTTAGGTGAGAGAGGGCTGGGGGGAAAGAGAGAGAGAGTGTGCCCACACGAACGTGAGCGAGACGCTTCCATCTGTAGGTGACAGCCCTGCCCGCGTCCATGGAGTTCCGCCTTTGCTCACTTACTTGCCATTTGCTTTTGATCTTCTCTTCCTGCCTGTAGATGAACAGCTTTGGTCTGTGTGCCTGGGGCTTCCGTCTGCTTGTGACCGTTTCTTCCCGATTGCCTGCCTTCCCGATGGACTTCAGACTTGCTAAGCCAGCCCCCACAATTTCATAAGCCAATGCCTTAAGTCCCTATATTGCCTACTGATTCTGCTTCTCTGATTGAACCCTGACTTACATAGACCGGTTTGGCTGGGCTGCTCGGGCTCGGGGTTTCTCCTGAGGCTGTGGTCAGAATGTCGGCCAGTGCTGCTGTCATCCAAGGCTTGATTGGGACTGGAAGGTCTTTTTCCGAGATGGCTCATTCATACAGTTGGCAAACTGGGGTAGGCTGTTGGCTGGACGCCTCAGTTCCATGCTGCAGAGACCTCTCCGTAAAGCCACTTGAGTGTCCTCAGGACGCTCAGAGTGAGCGACCCAAAGAGCGAAGCAGAAGCAGACATATCTTTTATTATCTAGTGTTAGGAGTCACACAGCATCATCCCATTGGTTCTGTTGGTGACCCAGACCAGCCCTGAAACAGCGGAAGGGGACTGGGCAGGGGTGGGAGCACCAGGAAGCAAGGGTCAGCAGTACTCATCGTGCAAGCCGGCAACCACCAGGTTCTTCTCAGTTCCCTTTTCCGGTGTTACGTAGACACAGGTATAATAATACAATGGATAAAAAGCCCCATGTAAAAATTTAAATCTTTAGCTACAATTTAATACATTTTAAATAATTACTTAATTTAAAGACAATTTAAATAAAAGTATAAATATGTATTTTAAATAAAAAAGTAAAGGATTAGTAAAGTGAAACTCATATACCTATTGGCCAGATTCAACAAATAGAGAGGTGGTGAATTTTGCCTCATCTATTTCCTTTACCGCGACTTTTTTTTTGTTTTTGGCTAAAGCATTTTAGAGCAAATTCCTGAAATTGGGTCATTTCACCTGTAAATACTTTCGTTTGCATTTCTGGTAAGTTTATTTTATTTTTATTTTTAAAATATAACCTCTGAGCTGTGATCACACTCAATAGAACTAGCAGTTCTTTAACATCATTGGATGTCCAGTCCATATCCAAGTTGTCCTCATGTCTTCTTGTTGTTGGTTTGTTTGAAACAAGGGCTAAAAGCAAGGATAAAACAGTGCACTTGATTCTTTGTTCACAAGGTTTCTTTTAACCAATGCATCTCCTCCTCCTTTCTCCACAGCATTTCCACTTTTTCAGTGCTTCCTAGCACTGGTGAGTTTCAACCCATTATAGTTACCATTTTTTCTGATTTCCTTTAAGCCAGTGGGGACCCATTTAAGGGCTTCTATTTACCTGTGACGCACATTCATTCATCGCTGAAGCTTGTGTCCAAAAGGTCTTCTTGGAATGAGTAATTTATCCAAGAAGCCCTTTTCCTTTTAGTGGGAAATGGTAAACAAACTGCTTTTACGGGTGCTCATCACTACTGCGATATTTTGGAAGGTTATTTTATAACCCACTCAATAAGGCAGCAGGTAAAAATAGCTGGATGTTCCATTTCTAATTTAATCTGATCTGACATATTGTAATACACGTTAAAGAAGCAGAGAGCACTGAACTGAAATTTCAGACAGGAGGTCTTGAAGGTGTGGGTTTCTACCGGGTGACATTGTAGATAGGGTTCTTAGAAGTCAAGCTCAAGTGAAGGCCCACTCGAGGCAAAACTGCAGTTGACGTCATTCTTTTTGTTGTTTTAAATATTTGTTTATCTGGCTGTGTCTTCATTGAGGCATGCAGGATCTTCGTTTACTGCATGAGGGCTCAGTAGTTGCGGCTTGGAGCTCAGATCCTGCGGCATGTGGGACCTTAGTTTCCCCATCAGGAATTGAACCTGCATCCCCTGCATGGGAAGGTGGATTCTTAGCCATTGGACCACTAGGGAAGCCCTGGCCTTAGTCTTTCGACACCTCCCAGCTTCCTTATCGTGTCCTTTCACCGTTTCCTGTGTCTTCATTTCTTCTGACTCAGTGTTTTCATGTACTGATTTTTTTTCTCTCACTTGGGAAAACCCCACTTATTTTCTTGTTAGTGACCATCCTCTAATGGAAGCAGTATATAGTAGGGGAAAAGTGCAAGAGTGTTGCAGCAAGGAACTGAGTTTCAATCCTGGCTCTCCTTTTTGCATTTTACAAAAAGGGCTCCCAGACAGAGACTGCTGAACCCCAAATAGCACATAATTAATGGAGAACCTTCAGGCCTTCTGAAGGAAGACATTTCTAGCTTAAGAGTACCTTCCAGATGTCTCCAAAATTCTACCTTTTAATTATTTAATTCTGTTTGATAAGAACTCTTCATCAAGTTTTGCCCCAGAAAAAAATCCCTTCCATAGGTATTAAAAAAATCTTAAAAATTTTTCCCAGTGTAGAAAGGCTTTTTGCAGAAAGACTCAGAAGATGGAAAACCCATGATTCCAGGGATTAAAGTGAAAAGGACTTTTCTTTTTGGCACTAGAGTAAATATGTCAAGTACAGTCATATTTGCATATGTTGTATTTTAGAATCATGCTTAAAATTGCCTCCTGTATTCTGAATCTGGCGAGTGGAGGGCAAGAAGGTCACCGGTACAGCTGGTGCAAGTAATGGAATTCCCCCAGGCACGTTTAGAGACTCCAAACTAATATGACAGACAGAACACTCCATCTGTTGGTTGCCCATTGAGATGAGCACCAGATCTACAGACGCTTTAATATGGGCGGTGTGTCTTGAGAATAACCATTTATATTAAGTATCTTTCATTTTTACTTCCTTCTCATCTAAGTGTTTTAGAAGTAGCCACAAATATGAACTCCATAGGCATACATGTGGTGGTGAGTGAATATTTCAATCTTAATTATACTACATAAAGAAAACGTGGGAACATATTTTGACACAAGTCACTTTATAAATCATGCCTACTGAAAAGTGTGTAATAAAAGCTTGGTGACAGTTAATTCATGATATTCAAAATAACTGTGAGCAGCTCCATGAAGAATGTTTGAGATAAGAAAATGTAATAAACTATTTCTGAAACATGCTGTCCTTTTAAATACTTTGGATCACTGAAGAAAAAACTTAGGTAGTTAAACAGATTTTTAAAAGTGGACTATAAATTATAACATAAGTGAATACAGGTGATAGGATAAGTAAGGTTATTGCAACTTCCACTAATAACACTTAGCATCAATATTTTTAACTAATTTCAGTGTCTCTCACCTGGAGCAGCACTTCACCTGCAGCAGTTCCCAATTGAGATCTGTCCTTTGTGAGGTGGGTCACAGGCAATTTGTGATTAATAATCAGTTCAGTTCAGTTCAGTTCAGTTGCTCAGTCGTGTCCGACTCTTTGCGACCCCATGAATTGCAGCACGCCAGGCCTCCCTGTCCATCACCAACTCCGGGAGTTTACTCAAACTCATGTCCATTGAGACAGTGATTAATAAAAGTTCCCATAAAAGTTCTGGTAAAAGTTTTGAAATGAATCACTTACTAGGAATTAGAGCAAACTCAAAGTGATCTGTACAACAAGGTCATACAAGGACGTGGGACTCACTATTTCTTCACGCGATGATGTGAGCTGGAGAAGGGGGAATGTAAACCATGTGGAGCATAGTCCATCTGTGCCAAAGCCCTCACACTTAGTGGTCCCATGAAGGTCATCCATAACGGGTGTGGCAGTGGGTGTAACAAGGCTGAGAACTGCCGGATGCTTGTTGAGCAAAGGTTGATCATGGCGCTGGAGACGCTTTGTGGGCTGGACTCATACAACCACCCTTGCTTCTTAGCTTTTAATGGTTCTCAAAGATAGATGATGCTTGATATTTTGAGAGGCCCTATTGTTTGTCAACTAAACCTCTTTCTGCAATACTTGTATGAAGTGTACTCTCAAAAGAGAGTGCTTGGGTGCCCAGAAATGTATATTTTCTTGGACTATTGAGTAAGGATCCAGGAGAAGCAAAGTGTGACATCAACAAAAGTAAAAAATAAAGTCATAAAAAGTAATAATGGGCCCTTTCTTGAGCTCTTTCTAAAACACACAATGTCATACATCCATTAAATGATTTGTGTATACATTTATCCTTATAAGACTCCTCTGAGATATTATTAAGAGGTTTTATTATCTACCTTTTACAGATGGGATAACTGAGCCCGAGGGAGGTTAAGACCCTTTCTCAGGGTCCCAGCTGGTAAGTGACAGAGCCAGGTTTAAACCCAAGTCTTCGTGACACCAACGGACATAGCCTGGCTACTCTGTTCTATTAATCGCCAAGTAAGGGCAAGGGTCCCAGTTTTAGAGATGCAATAAAAGTGGTAATTCTATACTAACATTGATTTACACTTTTAAAGCTTATTATACATTACAAAACTTTTCGCACATACTGTCTTTGTTGTTGTTCAGTTGCTAAATCGTGTCTGACTCTTTGTGACCCCATGGACTGCAGCATGCCTGATTTCCCTGTCCTTCACTATCCTGGAGCTTGCTCAAACTCGTGTCCATTGAGTCGATGATGCTATCCAACCATCTCGTCCTCTGGCATCCCCTTCTCCTGCCCTCAATCTGTCTTCAGTTCAGTTCAGTCACTCAGTCATGTCTGACTCTTTGCGACCCCATGGACTGCAGCACACCAGGCCTTCCTGTCCATCACCAACTCCTGGAGTTTACTCAAACTTATGTCCATTGAGTCGGTGATGCCATCCAACCATCTTATCCTCTGTCATCTCCTTCTCTTCCTGCCTTCAATCTTTCCCAGCATCAGGGTCTTTTCTAATGAGTCAATTCTTTGCATCAGGTGGCAAAGACAGCAATGCAGTTATTGAAAGCCAGGCTTGGTTGAAAAGAACATCCTTTCTAAATTCTAGAAGCTTCTCTTTAAATATCAGTGGCCCCAGATTTGGAGGGTTGCCCTTAGTGCTCGGAAGGAGCAGAGAGTTGGAGAGGAAAAGTGCAAAGGACCTGGCCCAATGATGGATGAGAGTTTAGGGAAGCAATGATAGTGGGGCTTCCGTGGTGGTCCAGTGGCTAAGACTCTGCACTCCCCATGCAGGGGCCAGAGGTTTGATCCCTGGTCAGGGAGCTAGATCCCACATGCTGTAACTAAAAAGACCCCGCATGCTGCATCTAAACATCCTGTGTCCATCAACTAAGACTCAATGCAACCAAATAAATAAGTAAATAAATAAACATTAATAAAAGTAATTAGAGGTCTTTAGGGAAATCCTGGACAGCAATCCCGTCACTGGGAACTAGGCTCCAGAGGGTCTTGAGATCAGTGCTAGAAAGTAAATGGGGTTACTTCTTCGTTTGATGTTTGAGTCTTGGTGTGGTTGATGTTTTGGGTCACAGGCTTGTAGTGGCCCCCTTGAGGGGAGGATCGGGCAGTCTCGCCCTGTTAAGCTCTGACCATGTGACTCACTTTGACAAATGAAATGTGTGCAGAAATGGAGGGGGACTGTTCCAGACAGAAATGTTAAGACATATGACTAGTCATGCTTTAAAATGTGTTGTTATTATTATTTAATTTTATTTATTTGCTTTTATTAGCGGTGCCGGGTCTTTGTTGCTGTGGGCAGGTTTTCTCTAGTTGCGGTGAGCAGCAGTTCCTCTCTAGTTGCCTCGCACGGGCTTCCAGCTGCGGCGGCTTCTCTTGTCGCCGTCACAGGCACAGAGTGCACAGACTCGGGAGTCGTGGTACACGGGCTGAGCTGCCCCGAGGCATGTGGGATCTTCCCGGACCAGGGATAGAACCGTGTACGCTGCATCGGCAGGCTGATTCTTAACCACTGGACCACGAGGGAAGGTTCTTAAAATTTTTTTAAAATTAAAAAATAACCTCTACCTTTTATCCCTGTGGAAGCTTGTGATGAGATGGAGCTCATGTCAAGGACCAAGATGGGCAGAACTCCTTTGTCAATTTATGGTGAGTGAGGAGACTTCCTTCTTAGAAGTTATTGCAGCTTTTGGCTTGTCCCTGCACTACAAACTACCCTTTTCTGACCAATATATAGTGTGAAAGTTTTATCCCCATGATATAGTCTATACAACTCCATTAGCAATAATTATTCTTAATTTAAGTTGAAGAGTGTAGTTGGATTAAATTTCCAGCCTAAGGAGGAAGCATGTGACCGGGGTTTCCATAAGTCTTATTTACTGCCTTTTAAGTGGCATCTGTTACTTTCTACTCCTATTACAGTTGCTGATAATACATTTTAACTCTTTCACTAGGATGAGGATTCCTTGAAGAGAGGAAGCAGGTCTGTGTCACTTCTGAATGAAAGTTCATTCTTTGCAAAAATCATGTCATGTCATACCATAGTAGAAACGATTGATAGAATCTTGGTTCATCTGAAACCACTGAAAACAGAAGCACCGCAGATGTTTTGGAGGTGATGGTTTCCTAAAATACAAACAAATTCTTCTTGTTACATTACAGGGATAACTGTCAAGTGGAAAAGAGCCTTCCTCAGGCATGCTGAATGGGAGACTCGCAATTATAAGCTCTTCAGATAAAGGGAAAAATTAAAAAAAATATCATTCAGTTCAGTTTAGTTCAGTCGCTCAGTCGTGTCCGACTCTTTGCGACCCCATGAACCACAGCACTCCAGGCCTCCCTGTCCATCACCAGCTCCTGGAGTTTACCCAAACTCATGTCCATTGAGTCGGTGATGCCATCCAGCCGTCTCATCCTCTGTCGTCCCCTTCTCCTCCTGCCCTCAATCTTTCCCAGCATCAGGGTCTTTTCAAATGAGTTAGCTCTTCACATCAGGTGGCCAAAGTATTGGATTTTCAGCTTTAACATCAGTCCTTCCAATGAACACCCAGGACTGATCTCCTTTAAGATGGACTGGTTGGATCTCCTTGCAGTCCAAGGGACTCTCAAGAGTCTTCCCCAACACCACAGTTCAAAAGCATCAATTCTTCTGTGCTCAGCTGTCTTTACAGTCCAACTCTCACATCCCTACAGACTACTGAGAAAACCAGAGCTTGTACTAGACGGACCTTTTGTTGGCAAAGTAGTGTCTATGCTTTTCAATATGCTGTCTAGGTTGGGTCATAACTTTCCTTCCAAGAAGTAAAGACATCTTTTAATTTCATGGCTGCAATCACCATCTGCAGTGATTTGGAGCCCAAAAAAAATAAAGTCTGACACCTGTTTCCACTGTTTCCCCATGTATTTCCCATGAAGTGATGGGACCGGATGCCAATGAACTAGTTTCCCTGAAGTTGAGCTTTAAGCCAAACTTTTTTCACGTCTCCTCTTCACTTTCATGCAGAGGCTTCTTTATGTTCTTTTCTTCACTTTCTGCCATAAAAAGGGTGGTGTCAGTCTGCATATCTGAGGTTATGTGGTATTTCTCTCCTGCAACTTGATGCCAGCTGTGGCTTCCATCCGCCCAGCTTTCTATGATGTCTCTGCGCAGTGTAAAGTTAAATAGCAGGGTTGACATATACCCAGCCTTGATATACTCCTTTTCCTATTTGGAACCAGTCTGTTGTTCATGTCCAGTTCTAACTGTTGCTTCCTGACCTGCATACAGGTTTCTCAAGAGGCAGGTCAGGTGGTCTGGTATTCCCATCTCTTTCAGAATTTTCCACAGTTTATTGTGATCCACACAGTCAAAGGCTTTGGCATAGTCAATAAGCAGAAATAGATGTTTTTCTTGAACTCTCTTGCTTTTTCTATGATCAAAGGGATGTTGACAATTTGATCTCTGTTTCCTCTGCCTTTTCTAAATCCAGTTTGAACATCTGAGAGTTCATGGTTATTACATTGCTGAAGCCGGCTTGGAGAGTTTTGGCATTACTTTAACTAGCTGTGAGTATAGTGCAATTGGTGGTAAAGTTTGAGACATTCTTTGCGCATTGCTTCTTCAGATGTGGGAATGAAAACTGACCTTTTCATCCAAGTCCTCTGGCCACTGCTGAATTTCCCAAATTTGCCTGACATATTCGAGTGCAGCAACTTTCAACAGGCATCATCTTTTAGGATTGAAGATAGTTCAACTGGAATTTCCATCACTGCACTAGCTTGGTTCGTAGTGATCTGTCCTAAGAGGCCCTCTTGACTTCACATTCCAGGTGTCTGGCTCTATAAGTGAGTGTGAGTGATCATACCATCATGATTTATCTGGGTGTGAAGATCTTTTTTTTGTACAGTTCTTTCTGGTTATTCTTGCCACCTCTTCTTAATATCTCTGTCTTCTTCTGTAGTCCATATCATTTCTGGTCCTTTATTGTGCCCATGCTTTCGCATGAAATGTTTTCCTTGGTGGTCTCTAACTGTTTGAATAGATCTCTAGTCTTTCCTATCTAGTTGGTTGTTCCCTCTATTTCTTTGACTGATCGCTGAGGAAGGCTTTGTTATCTCTCCCTGCTATTCTTTGGAACTCTGCATTCAAATGGGAATATCTTTCCTTTTCTCCTTTGCTTTTCGCTTCTTTTCTTTTCACAGCTATTTGTAAGGCCTCCTCAGACAGCCATTTTGCTTTTTTGCATTTCTTTTTCTTGGAGATGGTCTTGATTCCTGTCTCCTGTACAATGTCACGAACCTCCATCCATAGTTCATCAGGCACTCTGTCTATCAGATCTAGTCCCTTAAATCTATTTCTCACTTCTGCTGTATAATTGTAAGGTATTTGATTTAGGCCATACCTGAATGGTCTAGTGGTTTCCCCTACTTTCTTCAATTTAAGTCTGAATTTGGCACTAAGGAGTTCATGATCTGAGCCATTAGCTAACATTAATATTTACCATAGGCCAAATACTGTTCGAAACCTTTTACACTTACATCCTCAGGAAAACCCCACAAGCTAGGTGTTTTTATGATTTTCAGTTTCCAGATAAAGACAATTAAGAGCAGAGACATTAAGTAACTGGCTCAAGGTCACAAAGTAAAGTGGTGAATTTGAGATTCAAATCTAGTCTGACTCTAGAAATCTTGCTCCTAGGCACTGTCTTGGACTACTTAGCACAGAGCAGAAATGTTTGTTATGTTTCTGATCATAACAAACTTTGAAAACAAAAGCTAGATAGAGGCATAATAGTGCTTTTCTTAATGTTTCTACATTTTTGTTAATTACCTTTTTAGTCATATAAATGGTCTATAGCAAAAGAGCCAACTCTAATTAAAGTGTGAATTAGCTGGTCATTCTGCCATGTGTCAAAAGATAGAACTTACCCAGTAGATTTGCTTAAAGTCAGTTCTCCTTCAGGATGTCATTTGAATACTATTACAATAGACACTATAAAAAAATGTCTGGGAGAACCCAAACAAGAAAATCCTCTTTAAGGAAAATCTTAAAATCACTATTTTAAGATTGGGGTACATATGTCTCTTTTGCTTATGGTTTTTTCAGGGTATATGCCCAGTAGTGGGGCTGCTGGGTCATATGGTAGATGTGTTCCTAGTTTTTAAAGGAATCTCCATACTGTTCTCCATAACTGCTGTTATCAGTTTACATTCCCACCAACAGTGTAGGAGGGTTCCCTTTTCTTCACATCCTCACCAGCATTTATTGTTTGTAGATTTTTTGATGATGGCCATTCCGACCAGTGTAAGGGGATACCTCATTGTAGCTTTTTCTCTTATAATTAGGGATGCTGAGCTTCTTTTCCTGTGTTTATTGACCATCTATATGCCTTCTTTGGAGAAATGTCTGTTTAGGTCTTCTGCCCATTTTTTGTTTGGGCTGTTTGTTTTCCTAATATTGAGTGGTATGAGCTGCTTATATATGCTGGAGATTAATCCTTTATCAGTTGTTTCATTTGCAATTATTGTCTCCCATTTTGAGCCAGAACATGGAAGCAACCTAGATGTCCATCGACGGATGAATGGATAGAGAAGATGTGGTATATGTATACAGTGGAATATTACTCAGTAATAAAAAAGAATGAATTTGAGTCAGTTCTGGTGAGGTGAGGTGAGTTATAGAGAGTGAAGTAAGTTAGAGAAAAACAAATATAGTACATTAATGCATATATATGGAACCTAGAAAAATGATATTGATGAACCTATTTGCATGAAGGAATGGAGACACAGATGTAGAGAAGAGACTTGTGGACACAGCGAGGGAGGGAGCGAGGGGGTCGGATGGAGAAAGTAGCATCAGCATAAGCACACTCTCAGGTGGAGGATGGGGAGCTGGTGAGGAGGTGCAGTGTGGCGCCGGGAGCCAGGTCTGTGCTCTGTGATGACCTGGAGGGATGGGATGGAGGCCGGGGAGGGAGGCTAGGGAGGGAGGTGTGTGTATAATTACGGTTTATTTGTGTTGTTCTGTGGCAGAAACAAACACAACCTTGTAAAAATTAAGAAAAAATATATTTAAATAAAAAATAGAAAAAACCATAATTTTATACATTTTTTAAGTGAACAACATGCCCACTAAGCTTTGCCAGGCCACGGTCAGTCGCGGATGCTAAGTGGTTAAACTCTGCACTGCATTTGTCATATTATGTGAATTATGGGATGCGAAGTGACAGAATTTATGCAACCTTATGAAACATTCCAGAGCAGTGTAGCATTTAAGTGAAGATATTTTAATGGCCCAATTTACTCAGACTGCTTAAGGATAAAAAGTGATTTCACAGGATTTGTTGCTGTTAATCACTGCAACCCTAGTGTTTAGTAGATGGTGGGCAGGTGTTTTTAGGATTATACTAATAACAAAGGAAAACAACAGATAGGTTTTAACTAGTCTAATTATAATTAGATACAATTAATGTAGCATTTAAATTTAGAATAAAAGGGCAAGGTTAACATATTATAAAATATTATAATTAATGTGTTAAATGCAGACACGATAATCTTCATTTTGCAATTAATCATTCTGCTTACCATAAGTCATTAGTAACAGATTCAAACTAAGCTTGGGAGAAAATGAAAAGCATCACTACTGAATTCCTGGTGTCTAGAAGGAGACAGGATGAATCATATTTTAAGAGACCTCTGAAAAAAGTCCATTTTAAAAAATGCCAAGACTTGGGTTTGTTATTATTCTCCTGGGGCACACACTTTGAAATGATATTTTCACACAAGATGGAATCAAATTTGAATCCTGTCATAGCCACAAAATGCAGAAAGTCCAGATCTCACAGGGAGTAACATTTAAATATTAAATGTTTGTGTCCGAGGCAGAGATGACAAGAATAAAAACCATCCCATTTCAAGCGAAATCTCTGTCCGCTTTGTTTTTTAAACTGGGTTAAATTAGCATTTCTGTTCAGGTTGGCCTGAATGAATACAAAGTAAATATGATAAGCAGCAAAGAGTTTGAAATTACAGGGTTCACATAGTCAAAATGCTTCTCCATTTCATGGAAGGCCCTTCTTTTCATGGAAGCATAGGATTGTTATTTATAGGCTGTGGGACCAAAATGACTGATGGGCCCATCAGCCAAACTGGATGCTTAGTGCAGTGAGAAAGACCAAAGAGATAATTAACTGTATTTTTTACTTTCTGATAAATAGTTGGCATCAGATAAGTAGTCTTAGGGTCATCACTGTTCGGCCCTTCCCTCCATTTTAGGACCTATGTCTTACACACGTCAGATTATCTTACACGTGTCACTGGGTGTCCTGAGGAGCTCCAGCTTCAGGGAGCCACCCTTTCCTTATACATTTAAATCAGAGAAGCCAGAGTCCCCGCATCCCATATGTTAGAGTGTTTGAGGAACACACAGCAAGAGTCCATTTTTCCTTACTTAAGTTCTAAATTAGTGGAGGAAAAGAACCCAAATGATTGTATAGCATGTGTATATTCGAGTGATTGTAGAAATAGGCCAAAATATCCCTTAGCAAAAGAGAAGTCTTTGCAAATAAGTCCAGGTTGCCGTGTAGGACACCCTGCCATGTGATCTAGTGGATCCAATGGTATCTGACATGTCTCTGTAGATCAAAAAGTGATCTACAGTGAAAGTCAAAGAGTTTTACAGTGAAAGTGAAAAAGGAGAGTGAAAAAGCTGGCTTAAAACTCAACATTCAAAAAACTAAGATCATGACATCCAGTCCCATCATTTCATGGCAAATAGATGAGGAAACAATGGAATCAGTGAAAGACTTTATTTTTTTGGGGCTCCAAAATCACTGCAGATGGTGAGTGCAGCCATGAAATTAAAAGATGCTTGCTCCTTGGAAGAAAAGCTATGACCCACCTAGACAGCATATTAAAAAGCAGAGGCATTATTTTGCCAACAAAGGTCTGCATAGCCAAAGCTATGGTTTTTCCAGTAGTCATATATGGATGTGAGAGTTGGACTCTAAAGAAAGCTGAGTGCCGAAGAATTGATGTTTTTGAACTGTGGTGTTGGAGAAGACTCTTGAGAGTCCCTTGGACTGCAAGGAGATCCAACCAGTCCATCCTAAAGGAAATCAGTCCTGAATATTCATTGGAAGGACTGATGCTGAAGCTCCAATACTTTGGCCACCTGATGTGAAGAACTGACTCATGGGAAAAGACCCTGATGCTGGGAAAGATTGAGGGCAGGAGGAGAAGGGGAAAACACAGGTCAAGATGGTTGGATGGCATCACCAACTCGATGGATATGAGTTTGAGCAAGCTCCAGGAGTTGATCATAGACAGGGAAACCTGGCGTGCTGCAGTCCAAGGGGTCGCAAAGAGTCGGACACGACTGAGCGACTGAACTGAACTGTAGATCAAGATGTATGTGGCACCTTGGCAGCCTCTGCAGGTGGACTACAGCATATATTGCCTTCAGAATTTTGGAGCAGAACTCTGCTATCCTTTGTAGATGACTATTGTTCTTTGGAGAAACAGCTTATGGCTTATAACTAGGCCTTACTAGGTGGCACAGATGCCGATGGCCCTGACTCTTGCTATCTTGCTTCCTCCTTCTCAACTCACATGAGCAGCCTCTTAGGGAGTTCTCCATGACTAAAGTTGACTGAGGAAGAATAAAATTCAGGCCTAGTTTATAGATCTGTATGACATGTGGTCCAAACCAAAGCAGATAGCTCAGTAAATACTATTAGCCCCCTCTGAGGTGGCTCTGAAGTACAGTAGTGAAGGAAAGTCTTATTGTTGGACAGTAATTCAAGGAGTACATCTAGTCATTTTTCCTGGAAGAAGAGATGCCTTGAGATATGGCTCTTTGCTGATTCATGCATGCATGCATGCATGCTAAGTTGCTTCATTTGGGTCTGACTCTCTGTGACCCTACGGATCTCTGTTCATGAGATTCTCCAGGCAAGAGTACTAGAGTGGGTTGCCATCCCCTCCTCCAGGAGGCCTTCCTGACCCAGGGATCGAACTCACATTTTTTATGTCTCCTGCATCGCTAGTGGTTCTTTACCACTAGTGTCACCTGGAAAACCCATGCTGATTCATAGACCATGGCTAATGGTTTGATAAGATGGTCAGTGTCATGGGCTGAAATGTGTTTGCCTAAGAAGCAACACAACTGGAAAATTGATGACAAGGAGGGGTGTGGATAGATCTTTCTGAATGGTCATAGGGCATGAAGATGTGACTGATCATGAAAGAGCAACCTCAGTAGAGGAGAATCTTAACAATCAGATGGAAAAGATGCCCTACTCTGTGGACGTCAGTCAGGTTCTTTCCCTAGTCAATCCATCCTTGCCCAACGGGCTCATGAACAAAATGGCCATGGCATCAGAGATGGAGGTTATATATGAACTCAACAACATGGACTTCTGCTCACGAAGGCTGATCTGTTTACAGTCACTGCTGAATGCCCAACCAGCCAATAAAGAGACCAACTCTGAGCCCCACTACATGGCATCAGTCCCCAGGAGGATGAGACCTGGGGATGGGTTGATTATTGTACATTGGACCACATCCATCTTGGAAGAGGCAGTACTTGGCTCTTACTGGAAGTGACACTCCTGATATGAACTTGTTTTCCTTACCCTTAATGCTTTTGCCAAAACCACCATCTGTGGAGTTGCAGAGTATGATTCATGTCAAGGTATTCCCACAGCATTCCTCCTGACCAAGGAACTCATTTACTAGTAATTGAAGTGCAGCCGTGGACCCGTGCTAATGAAATTCACTGATCTAACTGTGTCCCTCATTGTCCGGAGGTCACTGGTCTGTTAGAATGCCAGACTAGCCATTTGCAGATTTAGTTTCCATGCCAGCTGGATAGCAACACCTTGTATGTTAAGATCCAACCCTCCAGGATGTGGTGTATGCTTTAAATCAATGACCAGTGTATGATGCTATTTCTTGTATTACTAGGACCCATGGGTCCAGGAAAACACTGTGAAAGTTGGGAGTGATTCCTTTCACCATTGCCCATCGTTGTTGTTGTCAGCACTAAGTCATGTCTAATTCTTTGAGACCCCATGGACTGCAGCACACCCAGCTTCCCTGTCGTTCATCATCTCCTGGAGTTTGCTCAAACTCATGTCCTTTGAGTCTGTGATGCCTTCCAACCATCTCATCCTCTGTTGCCCCTTTAGCTTCCTGCCCTCAATCTTTCCCAGCATCAGGGTCTTTAGCCACTAGTTATTGAAGGTCAGCATGGGGCACCAGTCACCCTTGGGTTTCAGGCATGTTGTCACTGATCCTTTGGCACATCTTGGTGGTACAAGGCAGCAGCCAAACCCATAACTCCTCCAGCTCCTGCTAGATCACCTCCTTCAGCTGCTCGGAATCCTGGGCCAGGTGTATGTGTGGGTCTGTATGTGTGGTGAAGAGCACCAGCTCCTTCTGCAGACCACCTGTGTCCCTGAGGTCAGAGGTGACAAGGCGTGAGGGGTCCAGCTTGTCCTTGCTGTCCCCTTTGCATGCCCAGCTCTTCCTCCTGACTGGTGGTCCTGAGCTCCATAGAGACTTCAAGCCCACAACAGTCAAGGAGACCAACAGCCGCCATAGAATTCCTCAGCAGCTCACACTATTGGATAAGGGGCGATCCCCATCGTAAATCCCGCGTGGTGGTTCTGCTTGTCTGGCAAAGTCCAAGGGACACAGCATCCCTCTGACAGTTTCCAGGGGAGAACTTGGTCTTCTTAGTCATGTGTGGGTCTGTTTCCTGCTTCTCAGAATTTTCTAATTCACTGTTGTCTCCACTCCTGTCTCTGTCCTCTCGTTTATGTCCTGAGTCAATCAAAATGCAGAGCAAGGTGACTTCTCCTCCATTTACCTCAGATACCGCTCACAAAAGCAGGGAATTTCATAAAAATTTTATGGTTAAAAATGAGAATTGCACTGAAACAAAATACCTATAACAGATGACTTAAAAACGGAATATTTTCCCCTCTTGTTTTGAAAAGTCCAGCTCCCTGGCCTTCTGCCAACTGCCAGTTTCCTCTTCCTCCCTCTCTCTTCTCTTTGCCTCTCTAATCTGCAAGCCTCTTCTTAAAACTCAACATTCCTTTCATTAAAATGTGTGGAACAATTCAGCTCTCTCACCGTCTTGGCCTTGATCACGCTGTTGTGATCTTTCATAACCAAAGAGGCCATCAGAGAAAAGGCGATCTCTCCTGAAGACGAAGTTTGCTGCCAGTCTGTAAGCCCTGTGGCCCACCTCCGTGTGGTGAATTCTCTTACATTAGCTCTCAATGGAAAGGGACACCATGCTCTCTGTCATCCCATCACAGATTTACTCCAAGTCAATCCTATAAACCCAAAACCTTAAAAGAAAGATTGGCAAGTTGATTGTTTTAGGAGATGTAGGTCCTGCTAAGGAAGAGCTTTGAGAACGTTTTGAATTGCAGGCAGTTCGTACCAGCTGTGGGTTGCGACTGTTTTTCCCCTGGTGAGTTGTTTAGGGTGTCATTGTGTATAAATGTCAAGCTACCCTTCTAGAAGCTTTCACTTAGAAAGTTAATATTTCACTTTTTTAAGACTAAAAAGGAAACCCCAGGCTGTGTTTTGGCATGTGAAATTCTGTGCAAACTGTAGCATGTCTTTCTCCCTTTCTGAGATATATATGTTTATCAATTAAAAAAATACATTCTAAGAAAGCAACAGAAGTATAGCAAGGTGGGTATTTAAATTCAGAGAAGGAGGTGAAAAATACAGAAGATTGAGGAAAGTGGGAGAGTTATGTTTTAAATTTATCCAAACTTGAACATAAGCACCTTATTTTAGCAAAGGAATGACTTGTTGTAGCTATGATGAGTGTATCATTATATTATGAATTTTTACATGGCCCTACAACTTTCCAGGATATTTGAAAAAAGACTCTTCAAACTGAGAGACTGACAATGTTTCATTGCCTCGTTACTATTTTTGTGCTACAAGTTAAGTTATAATATAGTTACATTAAAGTTTTGAAATTTTACTTTATTAAGTTAAAATATAAAGTGAAAGGAAAACTTCACCTCTTCTTGATTGGGGAGATTTTAATCACAGATTTTTATGCTCTCAGTGTGTGATGTCTTGTCTACCTCTTTCTTCCCCTACATTGAAGAGCGGAAAGAGGAGTTTTGAGGGAGAGAGAGCCTGAGGGAAATGCCTTCAGTAGTCGCTGTGCAGAAGGACAGACAGACGACCTCATGGGCTCACTACCCATAGTGCTCCTGGCTCGGTACCCAGAGTGTTGCATGTTCTGTACCCACAGTACCCTGGCATCCAGCTGACTTCATGTCGCTTTAGTGGTTTGACCAGAGCCCCAGGACTCAGAGTGTGAAGAAATCCTCCCAGATTCTCCCTTAGGAGTTCGTTCATCACAGTTGCTCTAAAGCAATGGTTTCTTAACCTTACCTGGTTCATGGAGGTCTGGAGATTCTAAAGACCCTTTCCAGAGTAAAATGCACAGATGTATATGCACAAAAAATTTGCAAACAACATCAGAAGATTTGTAGACCCCATGAAAGCTATCCAAGAACTAAGGTAAAATCCCTAATCGAAATCATTGTCTACTGGATAATTATATGGGCCTTCCTATTTTCGAACATAGAAGAAACTTTTCCAAAAATTTCTGGCTTAGTCCTGAGTGGCAGTCAGCTTGTCTGGAACTTAGAGGAGGAAAATACAGATTCATATGCCCTTACAGCTGTTTAACTTGGGCTGAGTGAATTCTAAGTGAGGCCAGCCACAGAAAAGCCACATTTGTCTCTTCTTTGCTGCTGAATTCTAGGTGCATACATGGTACTTGGGCTTCCTTGATAGCTCAGTTGGTAAAGAATCTGCCTGCAATGCAGGAGACTCCTTTTCGATTCCTGGGTCAGAAAGATCTGCTGGAGAAGGGAAAGGCTACCCATTCCAGTATTCTGGCCTGGAGAATTCCATGGACTATACAGTCCTTGGGGTTGGAAAGAGTCGGACATGACTGAGCAACTTCCAGTTCACTTCAAATGGTTCAGTTCAGTTCAGTTCAGTCGCTCAGTTTTGTCTGACTCTTTGTGACCCCACGGACTGCAGCACGCTAGGCCTCCCTGTCCATCACCAACTCCTGAAGCTTGCTCAAACTTATGTCCAATGAGTCGGTGATGCCATCCAACCATCTCATCTTCTGTTGTCCCCTTCTCCTCCTGCCCACAATCCCTCCCAGCATCAGGGTCTTTTCGAATGAGTCAGCTCTTCGCATCAGGTGGCCAAAGATTTGGAGTTTCAGCTTCAACATCAGTCCTTCCAATGAACACCCAGGACTGATTTCCTTTAGGATTGACTGGTTGGATCTCCCTGCAATCCAAGGAACTCTCAAGAGTCATCTCCAACACCACAGTTCAAAACCATCAATTCTTCAGTGTTCAGCTTTCTTTATAGTCCAACTCTCACATCCATACATGACCACTGGAAAAACCATAGCCTTGACTAGATGGACCTTTGTTGGCAAACTAATGTTTCTGCTTTTTAATATGCTGTCTAGGTTCATCATAGCTTTTCTTCCCAAAGAGCAAAGGGTACTTCAAATGGTATTTCCAAGGAGCAAATGGTACCCAATAAATAATTGTTGGAAGCTTTTGCTTTAGAGTATAGGTTTACAGTGGGCTTCCCTAGTGGCTCAGATGGTAAAGAATTCGCCTGCAACTCAGGAGATCCAGGTTCAATCCCTGGGTTGGGAAGATCCCCTGGAGAAGGGAATCGCTACCCACTCCAGTATTCTCATCTGGAGAATCCCATGGACAGAGGAGCCTGGCGGGCTACAATCTAAGCAGTTGCAGAGTCAGACACAACTGAGCAACTAAGCATATGCACACACACGTGTAAAGTGGGGTGAGAGAACAAAGTGGGCTGCTGTGTGTTCATGGAGTAAGAGGAGTGCACTTGGAACTTGAACGGTGGGTAAGATGTGTAATTGGGTGTGTGGCCCCTCAGAGAATCTGGGGTAACCCATCAATAAGGGACTCCCACCCTCCTCTACTCACTCATAGTGGAAGGAAACCTGGATTAGATAAGAAATTTGAGCTGTGGGTAAGGCTGCAGGAGGACCAAGGAAATTAGGGAGTCCTTGATACAGTGATGGTCCAAGTGTTGAGGAAGAAAGTCTAGTCATTGGACAGGGGAAGCATGAATGCTCCCTAACCGAGCTAAGTTTGGAGTAAATTGGAAAGACGGGGTTATCTAATTTCAATCCTTTATCCTACTTCAGTAAAAGTGGACAAGGTTAGTGTTGGGGTTTCTGAGGGAGCAAGCAATTTGCAACCCTTTCCATCTAAATTCTGAAACAATTGAGAAATAGACACAGGAGTCCAACTGCAGTAACCAAATAGCTTCATTACTCTAAGAGCTTGGTTAGTGAACGTGGCTTGAAATGTATACCAAAATGGACTCTTAAAACTTGTCACCTCCCCTCCTCCACCATCTCCAAGATCATGGGGCTCCCTTGGGGAGAGTCAGAGCAGACTATTGAGGTTCAAATCCCAGCTTTGCCACTTCGTAGTTCACTTGCTGTGGAATCCTGGGCAAAGCATTTGCTTTTCTTCTCCGTGCCTTGGGCTTTTCATCTATAAAATGGGGATGATAATTAAAACATACGGACAAATAAGAGCACATTCCTAAGTCCAATTTGCTTATTTGTCCAACAAAGTTTAGCCTGGGTACACAACTCACATGATTAGCTTTATGGTACTGTACTGTAATAAGTTCATAATACTTTTCACACAAATAATACATAAAAACCAAACAAATATAAAAATAGACAATAACAACAACAACAAAAACCCCATGTATAATCTTACAGCACAGTACTCTGAAAAGTACGGTAGTAGAGCTGGATGAAACAGTGTTTCATCCAGGGACTGGTATCAAGAGAACAGGCAAGTATAGTCCGTAACTGGAGGAGGCAGAGTAGGTGGGGGATGGTCATGCTGAAGGATCTAGATATTTTGAAGGCTCTTGATAACAAGTTGCTCTGGGGAGGAGTCATTCTGTTTAGCTTCTTCTATCCCCTAGCCCAGAAACTTGAGAAGGTACCCATACATTGTTGGTAATTTTTACATTTTAAAGCAGGTAAGCAGAAAAAGCAAGGGCATTTTAGAGAAGGTAAACAGTTGCACAAATATCCTCTGTCCGAGACTCGAAATGACCTGCTTTCCTTCACACAGCATCGTGACTCAGGGGCAGGAAAGGCGGTAGGATTGGACTCGGGGCCAGTTCCCCAGGGGGAACAGAGCTGGGGACCAGGCCCGGGGGCTGGCTTCAGGCTTCAGGGATGCTAGGAGAGGCATTAACACCTTCTCCTCCCAGGCTTGGGAACATCCAGACACTTCTCTGAGCACAGTTCTCCAATCTGCTTTCAGCCGACTTTCACGTTCTCAAGTTTAACCTTGTCAGGCTTGATGATCAACAAGGTTGCGATGAGTATTCATAGAAATTGGTACAGAAGTTAACGTCCAGATCTGCATGAAACGCAGGCGGCAATGCAGACAGTGACACTGACCAACCTCGACAGGAGGGACAAAAGCCTAAACTCTACAAGGAAGCGTTCGTAGCCCTCACCAGTGCGGCGCTGTATATTGCAGACAATCCACGCATTTTAAAATCTCAGGATCTAAGCATTATGGAAATGACAATGACAACTTGAGGAGAGCTGTTGTCATTGTGAGAAGATTCTTAGAAACATGCGCTGCTTTTCAGCGTCCTTAAGAATCCCTGAGTCCTTGGTTTCAGGTACTTTCTTCTGTAAATTTATAAGACATATATCAAATTCTTCCTGAATCTTTGTAGTTTCTGGATATTTATGGTCAATTATTAATAAGTAGAAAAATAAAAGGAGGAAGAGAAAAGACAAATTTTACAGATACGTTTTGCTTTTCCTATACTTTCCGAAAAATTGTAGTAATATGGCATACACTCATATAACGTAGAGGATAATCTCTGTTTAAGGCATGGTGAAGAATAGATGAATTCATGGTATGCAAAGTGAAAGAAATCCCCCTTAATGAATGTGCTCACTAGAAAAAAATGTGCTCACTAGAAAATTCCCAATCTTCTGGTTTTAGTTGGCTTTGGGTGCTTGGCTTTTACGTCATACATGGGGGAGGGTATCTGCTCTTTGTGCTTCACTGGCGTGGGCTGGAGTATCAATGTGTCCCAGATCCAGTCCACAGCTGGAGGAGTCCTTCTTAGGATTCTAATTAGAATTGAGCATTCACAGGAAAGATAGCTTCTAACTCCTTTACCTTATCTTTTTTTCTGGAAATGGTGGGGAGGGTATTATCAAAATTGTAGAAAATGTGTTCAGAAAAGAAAATAGGTCAAAATGCATTTTTATTCACATGATGAAAAGACTCTTAGATAATTATTACAGTCAATAATAACTATTACTGTTCATATGTCTGCTTTTTCATTGAGTGACAAAGGCAACCGTCTGGGTAGACATTATTGTTATCTCCATTTTATAGACAAGGAAACCAAAGCTTGGGGAGAGTTAGGTGGGTGGCTCATGTCTGTACAAATAGTGAGTAATGAAGAGAAGATGTAAACCTTGATCTTCTCTTCTTTAAATCTTGATGAAATGATTTGCTTTTTTTGTTACTTCATGTTCCCTTGGTTTAAGCCAGGGTGTATAATTGAAGTATTCATGCTTAAATATTATTATTTTCATCATTACTGTGCTTTTGCAAAAGATGAAGGGGCTTTAGTCTTATAGGTCAAATGTTTCATGTGTTTCCAGCTAAAAATTAAAAAGCCAGGATGTGTGAAAATAAGACCTGAGCTTTGACTATTAGGATATGACAATTATAGACCAGCCTGGTAGAAATTCCATGGGCAAAGAAAGCAAGTATAAGGTAGGAAGGCATTTGATTACAAGTAATAGAAGAATAGAGATATCTGACTGTAGTGCCTTAGCCAAACAGGGGTTTTATTTATTTTTTCTTATAAGAAGTCCAGAGGTGGGCGGTCCATGGCTGGGGAAGCACCCACACAATGCATCAGAGTCCTAGCTCCTTCCCTCCTTCTTCTGCCATCCTTAGTGTTTGTCTTCAGGTGTGTTGCCTAATGATTGTGAGTTCACTTTTCTATCTCTAGCTCCAACTACACATTCTATACCGGAAGAAGAAGTGCCCAGCCTTTTTGCCTCTAAGTCTATCTTTGGTGTTTGGAAAGGGATGCTCTCTCCAAAGACTTCCTTCTGCACCTAGAGTTAAGACCTGGGTCTCAGGATTTCCCTGGTGGTCCAGTGATTGAGAGTCTGCTGTGGGTGCAGGGGAAATGGGTTTGATCCCTAGTCCGGGAAGATTCTACATGCCCTGGGGGCAACTTAAGCCTGTGTGCCACAACTACTGAAGCCCACATAGTCTAGAGCCTGTGCTCTGCAACAAGAGAAGCTACCACAATGGGAAACCCCTGCACTGCAAGTAGAGAGTAGCCCCTGCTCACTGCAACTACAGAAAGCCTTTGAGCAATAATGAAGACTCAGTGCAACCAAAAAAAAAAAAAAAAAGCAACTGTGTCTCAGGGCCACCCTAACTGCAGGAGAGTCCAGGAAGGAGAATTTTTCAGCGAGGTTCACTTCCATACTGAACAAAATTATGTATAGAAGAAAAAATAAGGGAAATGGATGTTCAGTGAAAAAATATATAAGAAACATACAATTCTTAGATTTTTGCTTTTTGGTTGGTGAGGTCAGGAGTGAGTGTAAATGGACAGTGATGATTGAAAAATCACTTAAACCAATTGCTCAGTTGGGAGAGGCTGCTGACCAGAGCACTAGGGCATTGAACTTTCAAACGGTGAGGAACTAATTGGTTCAGCCTGGGCTAGGCTCACTGGTAACCAGCTGGAGTGACGGTGAGAGGCTATAAGAACAAGGTGGAACCAAGTCAGGAAATGGCCAGGGAGGATCAGCAGCAAGAGAAGAATATCAGCATTTATGGGGCATAATTTTTAAGGCCAAGTCAAACAGTCAAAGTGACCTCTCTACCTTCCCGAGAGGCAGTATCTTGCCTGTCGCAAAGTGGTTTGCAAGTTGCTCACTGACAACAGATGAGCGTCTCAGGAAACTGGTCTGTTTCTCAGCAGAAAAGCCCCCCCACCCCCCCACGCTGCTAGTCTTTTGCTTTGTTTTGGTGGTAATGTAAATGATTACAAGAGCAGTACAGGCCCCGGGCTGGATTTTGAGCAAGAAGACCACGATTACTCAATGCTGCATCTCCTAGGAAGATTGTATTAATATTTTGCTACATTTCATTGCTTGTAGAACCTACATCTTGGAGCTGTTTGTCCAGCCACTAATTGCCTTCATGTCCCCTCTGTGTTGAAGAATGTGAAGATGATTATAATGCTTTGCTGGCTGGTCACTGGGCGGTACACCTATGGCCACGGACTGGCAAGGCTGCCTGGGGCCCAGGTCTGTGATTCTGTCCTCCTTAGCCCTGTGTTCAGGCCCTCAGAGTCGTGTAGAACATGCTAGAGTCCACTGCTACAGGACCTGCTTGCCCTCAAGTGGCGGTTGGGGCCATGCGGATCCAGACTGCGGGTGGGCTGGCCAGCGTCTAGCCTATGGAGTAATGTGTGGGAATGTTGAGTCTCAGGCTGGGCTGAAAGATGATCAACAGCTCCCATGTGGAAGGAGAAGTCAGGACGGAGACCTGAGGCCCAGAAGTCCAAGGTGAGGAGGAGAGTCCTGTGTTTAGATACGCTGATCCATAGGAATAGCAGGGAAGAAGATCTAGTTTGCACAAGCCAAAGTCTAGGAAGACCAGAGCCATTAGGGGCTGAACCAAGGGATGAGCGCTGGGCCCTGTTAATAGAAGGCGCAGGGCTTCCCTGGTGTCTCAGATGGTAAAGAATCTGCCTGCAGTGCAGGAGACCTGGGTTCGATCCCTGGGTTGGGAAGATCGCCTGGAGGAGGGCATGGCAACCCACTCCATTCTTCTTGCCTGGAGAATCCCGTGGACAGAGGAGCCTGGCGGGCCACAGTCCATGGGGGCACAGTCATACACAACTAAGCGATAATGCACAGTCCTGAGAGAGGGACAGGTGGTGTGAGCGGGGGTGGTAGTTGGTAGTGGTCTGGGTGTGGAAGGGTGCTGGGGTCAGTTTTGAAAATGGGTAAGTCTGGTTCTCCCAACACTGAGGCTTGTCTGTTTCACAGCAGTGGTCTGAGCTGGTCACTGCGAAAGTACGGTGCGTGCACGTGGTCAGCAGGGTCTGCACTCTTGGAGTCTCTCTGAGTGGATTGTTGGAAGTTCTGCCATTATTAGGAAAGTATTATATTTTCTAATCTATTTGGTGCCAGATGTGGTTCAATCTCTATATGTCTCCTCCTTTTCCATTGTTTAAAATGGACATATTTCCTACTTCGTGGTTCCTGGGAGAGATGTTATGAGTCTAAATGAGATTATGTGGTCTTGGAATTCCACTGAGGAAATAGCTATGTAAATTCAACGTATTGTTATTCATGACATGTGTGGTGGAGCTGAAAACTCTAGCTACTACCCGGTCATGCAGACCACAAAATTAGACCTCCTATACTGCGCACAGTGATTCTCTTTCTTACAGTAGAAAAAACAAACCAATTTTGCCTTACAGAAATGTGCTCCCATACAAATTTTTTAATGCACGTTTTAAAGACTGGCTCAGTTTTACCGTGAAGTTACATCTGAGAAAAGTGATGCCATCTAGGAAATGTGTTTTACATACAGGGCCATACATGTTTTAGGTGCTTACCAAGAGCTGACTATGAAGATCATTAATCCAAATGACCTCACAGTTTTCATTTTTACATCACTGGTTCAATTAAGAAATAATGTTCAATAATATCATTGCAGGTGTATTACATTTCTGATCCTACTTAGATCCAGGCTGTAGGCATTATCTGACTTTTTTTGATTTCTCTTTAATTCTTCAACAGTTGCAATGTTTTCTTTGCAAGGGCATTATGGGGAATTTATGTTGTTTTGACTGTTTCTTTGACGTAATTTGCAATTCTGCACCCAGGGTTGTAATATACTACAGTTTAGATAAACGGCACAGAAATACAGAGGTTATCTATGTAAAACGATTCATATTTCAAAATAGGGACTTCTGTAAAATGAAAAAAGTATACATTGCTATTAATCACACTTTTTATATTACTCTTTTCCCCTCAACTGAGATTTGTTGCATTTACTATTGTAACATATTTCCAAAACACATTAGTTAAATGGAGCTGAAAATCATGCATGCATATTTTACGGAAAAAATGTGCAGATATATTTTCAATTTTAAGCTATAAACTATGGTTTTTCTTGGATGATTAAAATATTCTGGCCCATTTAAAATGAGCTACATAATAAAAGTGATGTGCAATAATAATTTTACAATGCTTAATAATACAAAGTGCTTTATCTGAAAAAATGCCTTTTAAAAGGTTTTATGCATAATTCAAGCACTTCTGCTCTGTGTAAAAAACAAGTGAGTGATCTGCAAGTGGAATTAGAAATTGAAAAGAATTGAAAAAATAATTAAAAAACCAGACTTGGAATTTTCTGCCTCTGTTTGCTGGAATCAGGAAGCAGGGACATGTGAAAAGGTTTTATGTTGACAACCAAGGCAAGTAGGGCAGAGTGACCCAGTAGAAAACATTAGGTCCAAACTTTCTCTAATACAGGTTTTCTGGCTTAAAAAAGTGGGTACAAAGGGTTATTGCAGTTTATTGAATATGCTTCTTATTGTCAATTCATGTCACTGAGGAGCGTTTGCCCTTCTCACACAAGAGAGGAGCTTTTAGATCTTCAACCAGACACCTGCCAGCGCTACCTTTAACATGCAAAGTAGCCCAGGGAGTCTGCCTGCTCCGAGTCACCATCAAAGCGGAGGAGCTGGGAAAAGATGCACACATCCCCCCGACACTGACCCTGAGCATCCCTGATGAAGAGGTGAGAGGGCTGTTAGGTGTTTATTAATGAAGCTTGGGCTATTGCCATTTAGAATGGTCCAGAAGATGAAACAATTTGGAAAGAAACTTCCAGTATGAAAAGAGGTGTGGAAAATCAGCTCCAATAGGAACAGATTAATTACTAACTCAAAAGAAAACCATGACCCACAATATTGTTTTAAACTTGAAGACATGGTAAAATAATGGTGGATTAAAAAATTACATATTTAACTAATGACTAGATGGTCAAATATAATAAAATTCCAAAATATCCCAATTGTTTCAGTAAGAAAATCTGACATATAGGTTTTATCTTCCCGTCACCATAATTCTGTTTGGGTGAATTTTTGTTTGCCCTTGATGAAGGTTTTGGTTGTATTTCTTTGGATTGGGCAGTCCTGAATCTTTTGTTTTGACTCAACTTTTCATGACCTAATTTCTAAAAGGACACAGTTATAAATTTGAGCTTTTCAAAGATTTTTTCTTTAATAATGTAATTTTAGAGAGGCTAAATAAAGCATGAGTCTGCTGAACATGGTCTAGATACAATCTCATTTGGAAGCAAGGGTTTTCTGTGTGTGTGTGTGTGGTGGGACTGGGGGGGCCGGGGAGCTTACTTCAATAGAGCCATAGAAAATTTGGACAGAGCTTTGCAAATGCCATCCAAGGCCTTGCTTACAAGAAAAGTTGGTTGCTCTTGTTTCTATGGCCTTATTCTTGTTGATGCTGTTTAGTCACTAAGACTCTTTGCGACCCTGTGGACTGCAGCACGCCAGGCTTCCCTGTCCTTCACTATCTTCCGGAGCTTGCTCAAACTCATGTCCAGTGAGTCAGTGATACCATCCAGCCATCTCATCCCCTGTCACCCCCTTCTCCTCCTGCCCCCAATCCCTCCCAGCATCAGGATCTTTTCCAACGAGTCAACTCTTCGCGTGAGGTGGCCAAAGTATTGGAGTTTCAGCTTCAGCATCAGTCCTTCCAGTGAACATCCAGGACTGATCTCCTTTAGGATGGACTGGTTGGATCTCCTTGCAGCCCAAGGGAGGGACTCTCAAGAGTCTTCTCCAACACCATAATTTGAAAGCATTGATTCTTTGGTGCTTAGCCTTCTTTATGGTCCAACTCGCACATCTCTACATGACTACTGGAGAAACCATAGCTTTGACTATACATCACTTTGTCTTTGCTTTTTAATATGCTGTCTAGGTTGGTAATAGCTTTTCTTCCAAGGTGTAAGTGTCTTAGCTTCGTTGCTGGAAAAGGAATGACAGACCATGTCAGTATTCTTGCACTGAGAACCCCACGAACAAACGGTATGAAAATGGCTTTATTCTATTCCTGCTCCAAAAGTTTTAATGGTACCCATGTCCTAATGCATCGGGTTTAATTTTCCCAACACTGTTGGTGGGTGGGAGAGCTTTAGATAAAAAGGGAGGGGAAAGGGAGACATAGATACACCTCTCCTTCCCTCCGCACTTGCCGTCCTTTTGGATGTGGCCTTCTCGTTGACAACTTTGTATTAAGCGGTCTTCAATCACCACTTCTCTGAGTCCAGTTATGACAGTCTCTACAGCTCTCAACATAAGACAGAGTAAACAGTGGCTCTCAACACAGCTGGTGCAGGGGATGGGATTCCAGCTGAGCTATTTCAAATCCTGAAAGATGATGCTGTGAAAGTGCTGCACTCAATATGTCAGGAAATTTGGAAAACTCAGCAGTGGCCACAGGACTGAAAAAGGTCAGTTTTCATTTCAGTCCCTAAGAAAGGCAATGCCAAAGAATGCTCAAACTACCACACAATTGCACTCATCTCACAGGCTAGTAAAGTAATGCTCAAAATTCTCCAAGCCAGGCTTCAGCAATACATGAACTGTGAACTTCCAGATGTTCAAGCTAGTTTTAGAAAAGGCAGAGGAACCAGAGGTCAAATTGCCAACATCTGATGGGTCATCAAAAAAGCAAGAGAGTTCCAGAAAAACATCTACTTCTGCTTTATTGACTATGCCAAAGCCTTTGAGTGTGTGGATCACAATAAACTGTGGAAAATTCTGAAAGAGAAGGGAACACCAGACCACCCGACCTGCCTCTTGAGAAACCTGTATGCAGGTCAGGAAGCAACAGCTAGAACTGGACATGGAACAACAGACTGCTTCCAAATAGGAAAAGGAGTACATCAAGGCTGTATATTGTCACCCTGCCTATTTAACTTATATGCAGAGTACATCATGAGAAATGCTGGGCTGGAAGCAGAACCTGGAATCAAGATTGCCAGGAGAAATATCAATAACTCAGATATGCAGATGACAGCACCCTTATGGCAGAAAGTGAAGAGGAACTAAAGAACCTTTGATGAAAGTGAAAGAGGAGAGTGAAAAAGTTGGCTTAAAGCTCAACCTTCAGAAAACTAAGATCATGGCATCTGGCCCCATCACTTCATGGCAAATAGATGGGGAAATAGTGGGAACAGTGGCTGACTATTTTTTTGGGCTTCAAAATCACTGCAGATGGTGATTGCAGCCATGAAATTAAAAGACGCTTACTCCTTGGAAGGAAAGTTAAGATCAACGTAGACAGCATATTAAAAAGCAGAGACATTACTTTGCCAACAAAGGTCCATCTAGTCAAGGCTATGGTTTTTCCAGTGGTCATGTATGGATGTGAGAGTTGGACTATAAAGACAGCTGAGCACAGAAGAATTGATGCTTTTGAACTGTGGTGTTGAAGAAGACTCTTGAGGATCGTTTGGACTGCAAGGAGACCCAACCAGTCCATCCTAAAGGAGATCAGTCCTGGGTGTTCATTGGAAGGACTGATGCTGAAGCTGAAACTCCAATACTTTGGCCATCTAATGAGAAGAGCTAACTCATTTGAAAAGACCCTGATGCTGGGAAAGATTGAGGGCAGGAGGAGAAGGGAATGATGGAGGATGAGATGGTTGGATGGCATCACCGACTCGATGGACATGAGTTTGGGTGGACTCTGGGAGTTGGTGATGGACAGGGAGGCCTGACATGCTGCAGTTCATGGGGTCACAAAGAGTCGGACACGACTGAGCAACTGAACTGAACTGAACTCAAAAAATATTTGATGATTGACTTTACCTTAGAGAAAACGGCATTGTCCATATCTGATATAACCTAAATGGACAAGGAGTTTTTGTTGTATTGGAGTGTCAACAACAGCAACAACCCCCTCCCCCAGTGGAGAAGGCTGCAAATAAGAAAAGAGCTTTATCTGGAATCTTAAGAACTGTAATTCTGGAGACACAGATTTAGGGAAAAATGAAAACATTCTGGGAAAGGGAAAGAGTCAGAGGCTTACAAAGCCAAAACCCATGAGACTGTACTCTGACACAGGGAAGGAAATATTTGTCCTTAAGAGATGGCTGCCATGAGTTGTTTCAGGGTAAGGATGCAGTAAATTGGCTGTCACGAGCTATTTTAGAGTCAAGGTCTGATGCGTATCTTGAGTCTATGGAACACTGGGTAGATGTCCTGGTTGCCAGTGATGAGATGATGTGGCCTAAAGGTCAGACTCCAGATAACTGGGCACCTGGGTTCCTAGGGTCCAACATACCTCCCACCAGACAAGTGAGCCTGCTTTCTGGCTTTGGACCCCCAGCCTGCCCTCTCCTCCGAACGGGCTCCAAGTGCTCCTGCTCCACTGGAAACTCCTGCGGCTGTGAAACCTGCAGACACACCTCCCGCAGGAAGAGCCGCTGCTCCTGATGGCCCCTGGCCGCGCTGACTGTGCCCCGGATGCGTCTGGCAAGCGGCAGCCGACAAGGGCTGCTGCTGAGCCGGATGTCAGGGAGAGCCTGTCCCAGGTGTTAACAGAGCAACCAGGCCAAGCCTGCATTTTGTTATTTTTCATACAACCTGACCTGATGCCCTGTTCTTTTTTTCTATGAGATATGTGATTTGCAGTATAAGTTGTTGATAAAAAAAAAAAAGGTCAGATACCATCCGGTTGAGATGTGTACATTCACACTTTCTCAGTAGCCTCTCAACTCCATTTTAGAGAGCTCTCTTAGCAATACTGATTCCATTTTGACTTTTACAGGAGTAATATTTAAAAACTGTCCAAAACAGCTTGAATAGTCAAAATATATTTTAACGTAGGTTGTCTTGGTCCGCCCTTTGATAAATTAACACCGAGAGACATTTTAGTTGAGGACCACTTGATTTCCTCTACCCTGTATGTACAACACTCACTTTTGAAATGACAAGACTTTCTGGAATGCTTAGCTAAGCATTTAAATCAACTCTGAAAAATCACTTGTTTCATATTGCCTTTTTGCCATCTGCTGTCATTTATTTTGGTTTTATTTATTTATTTTTTACCCAGAGCAACTCCTTAGGAGAGCATTACATGGATAGAAATAAATAATTGTTGGTCGATTGATTATGATTAGAGAGTGTGTGTTCTGAAGTTGGAAGTTAAAGCCAACAGCTCTAAAGAGGGTGGATGAGGGGTTGGTTTGATAGAGGAAGACCCCAATCCTCAGCTGAGAGGGCCAGTGAGATGCCTGGAGGGCTTTGCCTCCTCTTGATTCCTGATCTACATAAATTACTTTGGAACTGACTGTAAACGAGTTAAATGGTTGGCTGGTGACAAAAAGATGAAGAAAATAATGAATGCATACTAGGCGACACAAAAGATTTAGAGGGATTTGTATCAGCTTTGTAACCAGACTGTCACATGGGAAATAAAATTTATTGTTGCTAAACATTGAACATTACTCCTGAGGACTAAAGTAATGAACACAAGTAAAAATAAATAGCATTGAACTAACTAGAGCAGCAAGACTTTCAAAAGAGCACTCGGGAAAGGAATGAAGGGTTTCTCTCTAACACTGTCTAGATAACATAAAGGCACAGTTCACCTATGCAATAGAATTAGGCTAATTACAACTGCCCAGAGGACAGGTCAAAGTGTTTAGTTATATCCAATTCATTTAGTTATATCCAGTCCATTGACACTTGCCTCCCAAATTCCAAAGAAAGCATCAATATTTGTTAAAATATACACGTCAAGGTTTTATATCCCCAAGCTTTTGAAAGCATAGCAAAAAATTAGAATACAGTTTGGGTATTATTAGAAAGGTTTCAATTCAGCATCTGTGTGGAGTGGTGAGTAAACCTTTTAGACCTTGAGCTATTGCTTTAGAAAACATGAATGACAATGAAAAGTATTAGCTTAGGGATAGCCCCCACCTCCCCCAAGGAAAGCGTCAGAAACTCTTATCACTTGAGACATTCAAAGTGGGCATAAAATGTACCAAGCAAATTATTTTCTCACTGGTGTAATTCTTAGTAAACATAATGAAAGGAATTTATTTTATTTTCTCAATGTGTTTCTCCTCTCTCAGTTTACCGTTAAGTACATCACAAATCAGTTTTGAACCTCACTGTAAACGTTTTTCAGTGCCTCTCCAAAGGCCCGTATAATCATAAATATATTTTTTAGGGCAATGTTAGATTTGTCACTTACCCAGGGATTGAGTCTCAAACTGTACCTCTCTTTAGGAATAAGATTACTTTGTTTGTTTTTAAATGCATTGGCCTCTCTTCATCAAGGTACACTTCTGCAGGGTCCTGTGGAGCTCCTGGGTGCAAAGCCTTCCCGCATCCCTTGTTTTTTTGATTTTTGGAAACAGTCTTCATTCAGCCTCCATGACCTTCCCTGAATCCCAATGGGCATATTCAAGCAGTTGCTAATTAGGGAAAGGAGGGAGACCAGGGAGAAACAGTCAAGAGAAACAATAGTGCAACTCTAGGGCAAGGTCCTGGTTCCCTATCAAAAAGTGTGTTTAGTTGCTAAGTCGCGTCCTATTCTTTGCAACCCTCTGGACTGTGGCCTGTCTGCCAGGCTCCTCTGGGGATTTTCCAGGCAAGAATACTGGGGTGGGTTGCCATTTCCTTCTCCAGGGGATCTTCCCAACCCAGGGATCAAACTTGCGTCTCCTGTGTCTCTTGCATTGCAGGCAGATTCGTTACCCACCGAGCCATCAGGGAAGCCCTTCCCTATCAATGGATACACACAACAGTATCTTTGGGCTGTTTTGCAGCTGAGCTACAGTATCTCTGAAACCCACTACAGGTGGGAGAAGTTTACGGATTAAGGATGGTACTCTGCCCACAAGCATTTAAGACCCCAGACTAGTAGGAACCTGAAGGTTGGTGATGCTGACTCCTACTTACCTCACCACCAATCCATCAGATGGACGTCCACAAGCTGATCACACCCTCTTTGCACCATTACTATAAAACTTCTTACTATCCTCTCCAAGTTGGGACACAGATTCTTCCAAGGTAGGAGTCGGCTGGGTCTCCCTTTACTGACTTTTGACCAGCCAATTAGCACCTGTAAGCCTTAGGTTCTTCTTCTTCTTTTTCATGTCTTCCCGCATTCAGGATTCTCTTTTGGAACTTTAAAAAATCTAACCATCAGGCATTATAGAATCCAAGAGATTAAAAAAAGAAAAGGCATGTACTGAGCAGTGCTGCCCCCTGGAGGTCTCAACTAGAGGACAGAGTGGAACCCTTTTTCTTAAAGGGCCAGAGCGTAAATGTTTTAGACTTGGCAGGCTAAGAGGAAAACCTGGGAGTAATATGTAGATATTTATGTAAAAAATGTAAAAACCGTTCTTGAGGGCGATACAAACACAGGTGATGGGCTAGATTTGTCCCTGTTCGCCCCTGGTCTAGAGAAATAACAAAAACAGCCCAAAGTGCAAGCTGTAATGAGGGATGTCTGCGGAAAACTATTCATCTGAACGACTTTCTTCCTTGAGCCGACCACAGGTTTTAATTAAAACAGCCTTTCCTGCTTGTGTGCGAGCCCCGTGCCTCGCTGGGGAACAGGGAGGCCTCGCTGGGCTGTCTTTTCATCCTGCTCTCTCATCTTTCTCTTTGCTTTCTTCCACCTCAAACTACCTTTTCCTCCAAGAGCTCATTTACTGGGGACAAGATGAGGGGGCCTGGGGGGAGGGAGAAAGCGAAGGGAGAGGCCAACCAGAATTTTAATTTCCCATGCGCCAACATAATTACAGAGTAGATACAAACCCCTCCAAAGCTTTTGTGCTGCTTGATATGCATGCATTATTTTCCTCGTCTTTTTGTCATCAGCCAACCATTTAACTAGTTTGCAGTCAGTTCCAAGGAAATTTATGTAGATTAGAAATCACCGACCTAAACTGAAGCCCCGAAGACATCTTACCTGTTACCACCTCGATAGATAATGTGTTTTAAAAAATTCACTCTCACTATTGGACACCTAGTGTCAGTGGCGCTGTCTTATCTCAAAGGCCTGTGAATTGGCCCAAATAGGAAGCATGGGTGATCAGACAGCCTCATCTCAGATTGTGCTGGAGTTTTTCGCCAACAAGGGCCCATCACTTTGGGAATTCACTCAGAAAAGTAGAAGAAAAGTATTAATAGCATTAAAAAAAATGCATTTAACTCAGTCGCATTTTCCTTTGCTATGATTAATTTCATTTCCCCTGGGAAATGTTACCCTTTGACGTTGTAGATGAATTAGAATTTTTCTCTCAGAATTATTAAAACATACCATTCCTAACAAGTCGTGTGTTCCCTATGGCGATCTTTGATTTGTCTCACAGTTAAATGCGGTTAATAATGAACAAACAATCTGTTGTCATTATTAGTGTTTATTGTTAAGGCGACTTGAACTCCAGTGATATTTTCTTTTTGGAGAAGGCTTGTTTTTTTCCTAACACATTCTGACCAGTGTTTTTTCTATGTGTCAAAAACGATATGCTTGTCAATTTGAAGCCCAGCTCTGTCAAGGCAAAAATGAGGTGATAACGACTGGGCTGGTAATCCGTGGCCTGAGCCCAAATGATGACTATTATGAGGTATAGCACACACAGGTATGGTGAGCGCATCTCTCAAACTGGCGGGGTGCTGCTGCGAGGAAGCCATTTTACGACCAGGTGGGTGATCATATTAAGAGAGAGTCAGGCTTATAATGGGTGACCCACTGTCAAAACCACGGACACAGCGAATGTGTGTGTGAACATAGAGGGCAGATGTCTACCACTGGGCAGTTCCCCAGGGGCACAGGTGTGGGTCACAGGAGGCGGAGACGCTTTCGACTGCCCTGCCTGTGTGGGACGCAGTGTGGTGGTATCAGAATCCGGCAGCCATTGTGGGTTGCCTCTCCACCCCCAATCGCCATTTCCCTCCTTTTTGGTAAACGCAATTTTTTGGGGGCGGGGGCAGTGGCGCCAAGTTAGGGACTAAAATCACGATGGGTTTTGGTCATGAATGGCAATATCATTCCCTTTTTAAAAAAAATTTTTTCACCGGAGCTGTGGGGCATGCAGCAGCTTAATTCCTGGACCAGGGTTTGAACCCGTGCCCCCGGCATTGGAAGCCCAGAGTTCTAACCACTGGACTGCCGGGGAAGTTCCTTGCCAATCTCATTCCTTTCGACAGGGTTTTCCTTTTCCAGTGCTCTCTGGAGTCAGGGTGGCTAAGTATGTAAGGCCAATGCTGTGGTGGGAGATATCTGCAGTTGGGCTTCTGGGAAAAACGTCTCCTATTTTTTTACCCAACTGATGTTGTATGAGGATATACTGCTTGGGCTGGTGGCCGTTATCTTGTGATAACTAAGAATGAAAAGCTGGCAGAGGAGAAGGACCAAGTCAAGACAGAAAGAAATAAGGTGTTTGATGGTGTTGGGGAGCTGTGCACCCAGTCTGGCGTTCAGCACGTTTGGACTTCTTGTCACATTAGGTAAGAAAATGCTTTAATTGCTTAAGCCACCATGAACTGGGTTTTCTCTGTCAGTTGCTTGGAGTCAAATGAGTTTGACTTTGAAACAGAAAGAGACACTCTCACTTAAATTGTTGTTGTTTAGTCACTAGGTCGTGCCCAGCTCTTTGCGACCTCATGGACCTTGGCCTGCCAGGCTCTTCTGACCATGGGATTTCCAGGTGAGAAGACTGGAGTGGGTTGCCCTTTCCTTCTCCAGGGGATCTTTCAGACTCAGGGATCGAACCCATATCTCCTGCATTGACAGGTGGACTTGTTACCACTGAACCACCTGCGAAGCCCCTCTCACTTATATATCCTCACAAAACGTGGAGGCATTTCAGTACTTTATGGGCTCTAGCTGGAGAGGCAGCAGCATGCAGAAAGGGTGGTGGTGTCAGGTCAGAGCATACGCGGTACCCGGACTATGCAGAAGTACCAGTGGAGGCGGAGGTGCTCAGAGGCTGTGGCAGCCAGTCTGGAGATCCCAGCAGAAGTGGCAGATGTGCCCGACTGAGGTCACGAGGAGTGAAGCCCAGTAGATGCAGTGGTACCTAGTTGACAATGGGATGCCTCATGTTCAAGGAATAGAGCAGAAGATGGAGAGAATAAAGCTACGGTACGCAGTAGATGACTGGCTAGTGGATTTGACTTGTCTATGAGCAGCACATACACATCATCTCTGGTATCTTACAGAGGATAACTTGCTGCAACATATACACCCAAAATGCATCATGGCTCAGACACAATAAGAATCTCTATTTTGTTCACATGTAGGCCAGTGGAGAGTGGATGGTTCTCCATGTGTTGATTCAGGGGCCCAGGAGACTTCCATCTGGAGATTCTGCAGTTCCCTTGGACCTAGTTGTCATCTGCATCGAGCTGGTGGAGGAGGGAAGAAGGAGAGTATGGAGCAGAGACGCCTGCCTTCTTAAAAGCCCAGGTCCAGAAGCGGCACACTTCACAGTGAGAATGGGTTATGAGTTTCCACGTAGGTGCAAAAGGAGTGGGAACTGGGTTTTACAGGCTGGGCAGATGCTTTCCAGTTACAACTTTGTACTGAGAAATTGGAGAGCATTCTGATAGGTAGTCTCTTCCATCCTGAATAGACATACTTGTTCAGGGTGGAACTGGGGTGGGGTAGCTGATACTCTGCAGAGCCTTGGAGTTTCCTAAGCAGCTGGTGGGGTAAGCCAGTGACACATAGGTGACGAGACCAGTGATTTATCCATTTATCTTCTAAGTGAAGGAGTGGCTTTTCTCCTCTCCCCCTTCCTTGAAATCATCTGCTTGCCTATATAACATTACTGATTAATTAAAAAAAAAATCCTTTCTTTTGCCTAATTATTTTGGTCTGGTATGACCATAGTACTGAATTTCATTTCTGATTTAACTTAAACCATTATCAACAGTCTAAACTGTTAATACTTGCACCTACTAAGTCCTTTTATTTAAGAACAAAGCCCTTAAAAGCACTAAAAGCATGCAGTGTTTTTTTTTTTCTCTTTAAAGGATTTTGATGACTGCATGGCTTTTGACTACTAAGAAATGGAATTTCACTTCAAAATGAGTGTCAGACTTATTTTTCAAGTGCCTTGTCATAAATGCATTGCTATCCATGTAATAAAGTAATTTCCCCTTGTGTGACAAATACAGCACTAAAGAAGAATGAGCCTTGTCTGATAAAATGGCTTTTATTAATCCCCTAATGTTTTTATTTTGTTGTAGAATTATGATTAGTTTCAAGAGAGTAGCAAACGGGTTATGATCAGAGTTGGATATTATTACTATCCAGATATCTTTGGTTAATGCCTGCTGTTTATTTCAAAAAGAAAATGCTCCCATTAAGAAAAACCAATGATAATGGCCTGACTTTATTATCAAGAAATTATACCTGTTATGTAAACCTTGCTAATTATAAGCGCTTGAATTCATTTGGGTGATATAACAGATGAAAAAGGCCATTTATTAGGAGGAATACTTGGCTTTTGTACCAGCATAATAAAACTGAAATAATAAAAAAACAATCTAAGGAAAGAAGAAATGTTAATGAGGAGTGGAATTTGCCCAGGAATGAATTATACAGGGAGACGACATAGAGTGTGGGATTTGTCTTGGAAATGAGGGATTCCCCTCAGCCTCATTGAGTGGGTTGTCCTCATTTCCCCCTCTTCTCCTTCTCCTTCTCCCTTATTGTGGAGGACCTGATGCATGCACCAGCTCCCGCTTCTCCTGGCTCCTAACTCCTCACAAATTCAGCTCAGTTCATGGTCCAGTGTCCTGTGACCACCCCCACCTGGATGTCCTGTGCAAACAGAATTGATCTCTTGTCCTCTTCTTGTATTAACTTTTGAGCGGGGGTGGAGTCGCATTACAATGCTGTGCTGGTTTCTGCTGCACCAAGAAGCGAACCAGCCACATGCACACATGCAGTCCCTCCCTCTTGGCCCCCGCCCCCCACCCCGCCCCTCTAGGCCCCCAGAGAGCAAGGGCTGAGCGCCCTCTTCTATACAGCAGGTTCCCACTAGCTGTGTGTTTTGCGCACGACTCTGCACGTACCTCAGTCCCGATCTCCCAGTGCCTCCCACCCGCGTCCTCTGCTCCGTGTCCACATGCGTTGTCCTCTTCTTGAATCATCTGTCCCAACCTGCGTCTTATAGTGTCACCCTTGACTCCCCCCTCCCTCATCCCACGTAGCCAATAAATCACCTCCTCTTGTTTCCAGCCAGACACCTCTCTCTCAAATCCAGCTTCTGCGCTCACCGCCACTGCCCTCGCCAGGCCGTCACCATTTCCGGTTTTAATGAATATAAACTGTATGTGTGTGCCAGGTGCGTGCTCAGTTGCTAAGTTCTATCCGGCTCTTTGTGACCCCCACGGACTGTGGCCCAGCAGGCTCCTCTGTCCGTTGGATTCTGCAGACAAGAATACTGGAGTGGGAAGATGTACAGACGGCAGACTCACGAAAAGACGCTCAACATCGCTCATGGTTAGAGAAATGCAAATCCAAACCACATGAGATATCACCTCACACCGGTCAGAATGGCCATCCTCAAAAAGTCTACAAACAATAAATGCTGAAGAGGACATGGAGGAAAGGGAATGCTCTTGCACTGTTGGTGGGAATGTAAACTATGGAAGATGGTATGGAGATTCCCTAGAAAGCTAGGAATAAAACCACCATGTGACCCAGCAGTCCCACTCCTAGACATATACCCTAAGGAAACCAAAATCGAAAGAGACACACGTATCCCATTATTCCCTGCAGCACTATTTACAATAGCTAGAACATGGAAGCAACCTAGATGTCCATCCACAGATGAATGGATGAAGAAGTTGTGGTACATGTACACAGTGGAATATTACTCAGCCATAAAAAGGAACACATTTGAGTCAGTTTTAATGAGGTGGATGAACCTAGAACCTATTATGCAGAGTGAAGGAAGTCAGAAACTGAAAGATAAACATAGTATTCTAACATATATATCTGGAATCTAGAAAAATGGTACTGAAGAATCTATTTACAGGGCAGCAATGGAGAAACAGACATAGAGAATAGACTTATGGACATGGGGAGAGGGGAGGAGAGGTGAGATGTGTGGAAAGAGTAACATGGAAACTTACATTACTGTATGTAAAATAGTCAGCCAAGGGGAATCTGCTGTATGTCTCAGGAAACCCAAACAGGGGCTTGTATCAACCCAGAAGGGTGGGGTGGGGAGGGAGACGGGAGGGAGGTTCAGAAGGGAGGGGATGTATGTATACCGATGGCTGATGCATGCTGAGGTTTGACAGAAAACAACAAAATTCTGTAAAGCAATTATCCTTCAATTAAAAAATGAAGAATACTGGAGTGGTTGCCATTTCCTCCTCCAGGGAATCTTCCCGACCCAGGGATTGAGCCCATGTCTCCCGCATATCCTGCATTGCAGGCGGATTCTTTACCACTGAGCCACCTTGAAAGCCCTATATTGAACCATATTGAGGATGTAATCATTAAAGCAATTTGATTTCTATCTTCTGTAGTCCTTTTATTTTTAAATTGTTCCTTCAACTTTTTATTTTGAAATATTTCAAATCTACGGAAAAATGGGAATCCTAGAACAATGAATAGATATAGAAGCTTTGTCTTCCAGGTTCATCCAGTGTTAGTACTTTACTGCATCCCCCCCTCTCTCAGTTTATTCCCCGTGTCTCTGCACAGAACCGAGCCCTGCTTGGGCTCCCGAGGGCTTTGTGGCTTGGGATGGGCATGGCCATCTGTCGCTGTTGGTCTGACTCTGGGAGTAAGTAAAAGGTATTTTAGGCAGCAGTGGAGGGAGACAGCAGAAGAGAAGGGATCACTTCGATGAAGGATGTTGCGAGCCTTGGCGAACCAGCTGCTCCTGGTTGGGAATCTGGGTGTCATGAGGCCATTCTCCCAGGGTGGCCCTCAGAGTCTGAGGCCATGGGCAGCCGTGGCAGGGTCAGGACTCCTCTCTCAAGGGGCTCTTTGACAGCGGACATTTGGAGCAGGGGGGTATGAACAGACTTCTGTCTGAGCATAACAACACGCGGAGAGTCTCAGAATGGGTGAGGCTTTGCAGAGGCGGCTGCATAGCCTAATAACACCGGGCTAGGAAACAGCAACGTGTGGGTGGTGTTGTTACTGTGACCTCATAGGCTGGTGCGGTTTGCAGACATCCGGGTTACTCAGGGACAGAAATACAGATGTTTAAAGAAAGCTGCACATTTCCTTTTCGCTGCAGTTCCTCATGCCCCTAATTGTGGAGAAACAGTTTCTCAAGTGCCTTCCTTTCCAGTCTTTCCTGTTGATTGCATCCATGGGATATAGACACATGTGACAATCTGCCTCTTTGGCCAGTTGATTCTCAAAGCCATTGAGGACTATTAGCTTTGATTTTATTTTGACAGAAGTAAAGTGTTTTTAAAAATATTTATGTATTTCTTTGGCTGTCGTGGGGTCTCACTTGTGGCATGCAGGATCTTCAGGCTTCATTGTGGCATGCGGTAGCATGCAAGATCTTCAGTTGCTCATGTGGGATCAAGTTCCTTGACTAGAGGTTGAACCCAGGCCCCCTGCTCTGGGAGAGTGGAGTCTTAGCCACTGGACCACCAGGGGGAGTCCCAGGACCTCTGCAGTTTAAAGACCTTGTGTCCTCAATTTTTTGCAACTTCACAGCACAGAGTAAGCTCTTGAGCCACGGTTACAGGTTTCGTTTGTCGGTGGTGTTGGGCAGTGGGGTCCCTGTTTTCCTCTGGCTCTTGTGCTGGCTCTTTCATTATATAAGCTTCTCTTAAGGTTTTTCCTTTGGGCAAGCTCATTGATGAGCACTGTAATACTGGCTTGATTTAAATTTCAACCATAGAAAAAGGGAGATAGAAATTCAAAGCTATTTTCTACTCAGTCAATTAGGCACAGTTCTGAGGTTTGTATGATAGTGACAAGTCCTATGATAGATGACACGAGATTATAATGTTAATGACTTAAAAAATAACAAATCTCTATTATGGTTTATAGTTTGTTTTCCCTGAAGTTATATCTATTAGTCCCTGACTGATGTGATTTGTGTGAAATAGTGCACATGAAAATAAAGATTAGAGTTATTTGCTTTTCCTTATCCTTATTATGCAGTGATACATAGAGGTATTATTTGGTTATGATTTAAAAAACCATGTTTTTTAAAATTTCTATTTAAAATTTTTTCTATAACAGTAAGATTGATAACTCATTGTTTTTTCAAAATTTGCATTTTAGGATTGTACATGACAATATCTATCATTAAGTCCTATCGATTTCACTCTACATCTCTTGAACCTGTCCACTTTTTTTCACCTCTATTGCCACATTTTCTAGCCTGCATTATTCTAAGTCCTCTATTTATTTGAGCTAAAAGCACAGTCATCTACAAGAGTGCCCTCAGTTTCAAGCACCAGCTGCAAATTCAGAGGTCCATGGCCATTTCTCACCATGCTCTGGTGTTTTTATCAAGGTGTCATACATAGGTATGGTTGATTTCATCATTGACATGTGGCTAAATCTCCAGTCTCCCTTCCCTACCTAGAGATTGGGCTAACATCATGTGTTTTAAAGCTCAACCCTCTAATCACACAGTTGGTTCTTTCTGGTATGGCCAGCCCCCATTCTCAGTCACCTTAGAGGTCCACTGGGAATCACTTTGTTAGCATAAACAGTCACACGTGGTCTGATGGACCCACCATGAATAACAAAGACACTCCTATCATCAGGAAATTCTGAAGATTTAGGAGGCCACCTCCTAGAAATTGGGGACAAAAGCCAGCAAAAGTCTTTTATTATTTACTACCTCCTTCAGCCTCCTTCTAATCTACTAAGTGTTTATCTGGTACTCTGGAAGGTGGCTCTAAGGAGAATGGAAAAAACAGACCACTAGGAACCGCAGTCTTGAGAGCCCCAAGAGACCTGGTGCTCTTGACTGAACTTAGCACAAAGAGTATTCTTTGAAGAAGCTGCCTATGCAGAAATCTGGATCCACAAAAATCTTATTGTAGCAGTGGGCTAGCAACAGCTGGCAAAATACGTAGGATCTTTTTTTCAGTAAGACTACTGTATTACAGTGAGAAACAATGGAAGTAGTGACTTGATTAGACCCAGTTCCTGTTCTGCTAGGATGAGGGCAGCAGACTGAACCCCAGTTCTCTTGGACGCTACAGGCCTTTGCAGTTCCTGAGCAATTTGGCTGGAATGAAGGAAAATCTGAAGAAGATTATGAATTTCTCACTAATAGACAGGTGGGAAATTGAGCAGTTAGTTAGAAAAGTAGAAGAGCTGTAACTGAATTTATACCTAAGTCTATGGAATAAGCCATGCTAATTCTTTTTTAAAACAATTTATTTGTATTTATTTGGTTTTATTTTTGGCCACACAGGGTCTTCGTTGCTGCGTACTGGCCTCTCATTGCAGCGGCTTTTCTTGTTGCGGAGCATGGGGTCTAGGTTTGTCAGCCTCAGTAGTTGTAGCAATGGGTTCAGGAGCTCTGACATGTGGGCTTAGTTGCTCCATGGCATGTGGGATCCTCCCGGAACTGAGATCAAACCTGTGTCCCCTGAATTGGCAGGCAGGCTCTCAACCACTGGGCCACCAGGGAAGTCCCCACATTAACTTTTAAGATTTTTTTCATAGTTTTCTTCTCTAAACTATGGATGTATCTTGAGTCTTAGGCCAGTGCCATCCTGTTTTAATAAATTTGGTTTTATAATAAATTGTGAAGCCTGCTTGGGATGAAATAGCCCTAGACATCTTTGCTGTAAGTCCCTTAGAAATTTTTGTAAAAGGGTTTGTTCTGGCTTGGAGTTGGCCTGAGAATGCATGAACCTGGGTTTACTCTCCCTTGAGATTCCATATAAATTTTAGGATGGATTTTTCTATTTCTTAAAAATATATCTTTAGGATTTTGATAGGGACTGCACTGAGTCTGTGGATTGCTTTGGGTAATACTGACATTTTAACAACATTAAGTTTTCCAATCCATGAAGTTATCACATCCAAAGGATGTTTTCATTTATTCATGTCTTCTTTAATTTCTTTCAGCAATATTATGTAGTTTTCATTGTATAAATCTTTCACCTACTTGATCAATTCCTAAGTATTTTATTTTTTGATAATATTTTGAATGAAATTATTTTTATAATTCCCTTTTTAGATTGGTCACTGTTAGTGTACAGAAATGCAACTGATTTTTGTGTGTTAACTTTATATCCAGCTATTTGCTGAGTTTATCAGCTCTTTCTAAATTTACTTTATTATTTAAATTTTTTCTTTATTTTTTGGCTGCACCATGCAACATGTGGGATCTTAGTTCTTTGACCAGGCATTGAACTTGTGCCCCATGCAGTGAAAGTGTGGAGTCTTAACCACTGGCTGCGAAGGAAGTCCCTATTTATTAGTTCTAACAGCTTCTCCCCGCCCCACCAATTTCCTTCTTTATTAAAGTCCTTTTTCAGATGAGAAAACAGAGTCGCAGAGTTAAGTGACTGGTCACCAAAGTCAATGTTCTCTGCTGACTCATGATCTCTGTTGAACTCACGGGATGTTCAGTTCAGCCCTCTATCCTCTGCAGTGGCAAGGACCTAATGGCAAAGAATTCGCCTGCAATGCAGGAGACCTGAGTTCAATCCCTGGGTCAGGAAGAGCCCCTGAAGGAGGGCATGGCAACCCACTCCCACATTCTTGCTTGGGAAATCCCACGGACAGAGGAACCTGGTGGGCTACAGTCCATGGGATTGCAAAGAGTTGGACACGACTGAGGACTAACACACACTTTCACTACTGAATGCTCTCGGGTGACGTGACGGTGAGTGTGCCGTGTGTAATCCATATAAGTAGAAAAATCTAGGCATATTCCGTTCATGATAGAGACGTGTGTAAAATGGCAATTTGATCTTGACATAAAATGTTCGGACAGTTGTCTTTGGTTTTTCTTCAGCTTTTCTTATCCCTTCAAATCTTCTGTTGCCTTGTGATGTAGATCTTTACAATTCTATCATCTCTGCCTGCTCATAAGGCAGCATTTCTGTTTGACAAGGGAGGGCGGGGTTTCACTGGGCATCTCTAGCATCAGTGGAGGTCCTGGACCTGTTACCTCCTACTCTCCTGGTAGCAAATGAAAGAAACGGAGCTTGAACTAGGGAAAGCAGACCAGAGCGGGCCCTGGGGGAGGCTGGCCCCAGGGACTCGGGCGTGGCAAGGGCTCCTCCTGCTCGGCCTTGCTTGGGTTCTTTGAGCATCACCTCGTCTGCTCAGACTGGCTTCTCGTGTGCCTGGGGTCGTTGTGGCTGTAGTTCCAACCTGGCATATCTACATTCCAAGACTGGAGAGGAAGGACTCTTTCCACCTCTCAGGTTTGAAAAAAATCCAGAATAAAATTTTGATAGGCTTGACTTGGGTCACACGTCTATTCCTGGGCCAATCCCAGAGATAGGATGGAGATGTTATGATTGGCCCATCTTGGGTCAGGCACCCTCCTCTTGGGACATGTTGGGAACATCCACTAGAACCACATGGTTTGAAAAAGTATTAACCTGCAGATGCTGTTCTGGGCATCATTTTAGTACATTTTTTCTTTGAAGCTCTCTTCCCTCTGACTCCTTATATTTATAAAAATGACATCATAGAGAGAGCCTCTGTTAGGTCCTAATCTCCCTTTAGCGCATGGTTGCTTCTGAACATTCTTAACAAAAGTGAGTTGCCAATGTCTCTTCTGATAAGAAGAGAGGGTGTGCTCAGGGCGGGAGCCCCAGGAGGATAAGGCAGGATGCAGGCTGTCTGTCCCCAGGGAGCAGGAGCCATTGAATGTGTGTTGACTGGCAGGACACAATAAGTGGACTTTTGGGGTAGAGTAGAAATTCTGTGATCCTGGGGTGTGGGGAGGAGGAGGGTTCTGTATTTCTGGCTGTTAGTAGATAAGAAAAAAGCTTCTGTGTGCTGAAAACTACAGCACAGATACAGAGAGATTAGCGCTTTATTGGGTGGGGGAGGGGAGAGGGAGAGGAAGAGAGAGAGAGAGAGAAAGAGGGAGAACAGTGTCTATTTTGAACCCTTGTGCCCACAGCCTTCCACTCTATTATGGCATGTCTCCCAACTCAGAAGTTTGCCTGGGGGCTTCCCCAGCCAGTTTTCAACTCCACAAGGCAGGAAGAAAACGCTTATTAATTTTTTGGTCTCGTTTTTAACTGGCTCAGAAATTTAATCAGAAAATTCCAGATACATGCAATGTAAAAAAAAAAAAAATCTATTAATTAGCTACCCACAGGCTTGCCTCCTCAAGTTAGGTTTAAACCCTCAGGAGAAAATGACATCGAGCCCCGTTCCGTACCTGCAGGTATAGAAACCACCACCCAAGATGAAAGCATCAGTGCACACCCTGCTCTGGAAGGATTTGGATTTTAGAAAAAAGGAGGCGGTGAGAGCTCATTACTGCATCACTGAAGTGGTGAGAATTATAAAGAGCTCCCTTTTCTCTTTCATTTTCTGTGTGCGTTGAATGTATTTTTCTGGTGGGACCGCAGTGCTCACAAACATTCACTCTGCTAATGACACTTGACATTGCTTGTCACCTGAGAGACAAAGATGCCTAATCAGGAAATGGGCACAAAGGTGGAAACGGCCCGCAGTGGAGACTCTCAGGGTCGAAACACTCAAAATGTACTCGGGCTCCGCTGAGCTCAGAAACGCATTTCAAACATGCAGGGAAGCCAGTTTGCCTGACGTGCCTCTCTTTTCTTCTTGTTCATGGCCTTTGGTTTATACACCCTAAAGATAATTCAGCCAAGTGTGACCTCTTGCCTCAGGGATGGTCAGTCCATTGCCGAGGAGCCCGCCTATTATATCATTTCTCTCTCTATGTATCTCTCTCTCTCTCGCTCTTTCCTCACCCAAGGATCTTGCTAAAAGATCCTGGTTCAGTAGGGCTGGGGTAGGGCCTGAGATTCTGCATTCTGACAAGTTTAGGTGATGCAATGATGTGTGTCCCAGGGCCACACTTAGCAATTGAAGGGACTAAGTCACAGAGACAGACAGAAGTAAGAGCCCAGACATTGTTACTGTGGTTTTGGTGTAAAGATCAGGAAACTTGTGCTGCAGAGGGTCCCCAACAAGCTCTGGTTTTGTCCTCTGAGGTCTGCTTTTATTTTTGTCCTGATTTTCCTATTTTCCTATTTTTGTCCTTGGATTCCCCAAGAGATATACCTTTTGAACAGAGATGCTTTTCTTAAGCTAATTTGAGGGAGATTCTGTTCCTTCCTTTCAACCAGATGGGTCAAAAACTAGCATTTAGAGAACAGCTCAATATGGGGTCCAAGTCACCGAGCATCACCTCCCCTTGGCCATGGCCTGACACCTTCTCCTGCTGCCCCATCTCCCCGTCAGAAACACCAAGTCTGTGCCTTTGGGGACAAGACCTTCTTCTGGCCATGTTAAATTGTCCACTCTTTTGTAGTAGCAACTCCTCTAGCTAAGAGATGCAATTTCAAAACAGAAATATTTTTCCAATGCCCCAAACTGAAGAAGGCAGAACATTTAGCTGTCCGATATAAAAACAACCAGAAAATATGATAAATGAATCAGTGGTTAGAATGCTAAAGAGTAGATTTATTTGCAACGTGAATGGTTGTGATTATCCTGTGGCCCACAGTGACTTTCAGTTATACAGATCCACACCAAGTAGGAACTAACTTGTGTTCTATTTAACATATTCACAAAGTGGGGAGAAGTCTAGGAATAAGTGAGTATTAATATGTGACTGCTTAGGTGGTTTTATTGCTTGACCTTGTATGGCATTCACATTCAGTTTGGCTCAGTAAGTGAAAATGAAATGGGCAAATATATTCAGAGACATAGAGAACAGTGAAGAGAATAGTTTCTGCTCAGCATTTGGCTTGTGGGAGTGAAAGAAATTCAATTCCTTCAGGATAATATGCAGTCACTCAAGACATACTTAATGAGCACCATTTTTGTGCAAGGCACCATGGTAGGTGAAGTGAGGGCTCAAAGGTGAGCAAAATGCTGTTCCTTTCCTAGAAGCTCTTACAAAAAAAAAAAAAAAAAAATTAAGAAACAGTCTCTTCTTCTTCCTCCATGTTCTATTAACTGAGAGCTACATTGGACCTCTTTTCCTTAAGCCAATGGAATACATCTCTAATGCTGAAAGCATCAGGCCAATGAGAGAAATATTTTTAGAGGACATTGCCAGTGCTTCTCAGATCTTAGGATGCAGGTGACAGTCCACTCTGAAGTGTAACCCTGTGTTCACCCTTCCACAGTCAGAGCCATTTTTTGCTCAGATAATCACACCTAAGTCTTTTGGCTAACTGACACCTTCCATACTCCATCAACCCTTACAATTTCCTTGAGAAATTTATGTCTTGATCTCTGCAAGGGGCCATCTGGAGAAGTTATTTCAGGAGCCAAATGGCAAAAATGGTGAGTTGGCTGAGCCTTGCTCCCTACCAGCCAATCTCCCCACTCAGGGTATCGATTGTAATTAAGGATGCCAGGCCAGAGGAGGTGTGGGCTGAATTGTGTCCCCCTTCCATTCATATGTGGAAGCCCCAAGCCTTGTGTGACTGTCTTGGATACAGAGCCTGTAAGGAGGTGATTGTTTAAATGAGGTCACAAGGGTGGGGCCTTGATCTGATAGAACTGGTGCCCTTATGAGAAGAGGAAGAGACCTCAGAGGCGTCTCTTCACCACGGGAGGATGTGGCGAGAAGGCGGCCATCCACCGGCTGAGGAGACAGCTCTCTCCAGAACCCAGTCATGCCGGCACCCTTGTCTTGGTCTTCCTGCCTCCAGAATTGCGAGAAAGTGTCTGTCTGCCATGTAAGCCACCCAGCCTGTGGTGTTTTGTTACGACAGCCTGAGCAGACTAATACAGCGGGTGATTCGGTGAATGGGAGGCAGGATGAGATGGGCAGGGACAACTTAGGTGACTGTGCAGGAGGACGGTGCTGAGGGTTGGCGATCGGGAAGTTTCCCAGTGGAGATGGACTTTATTCTTTTCTTCAAAGAGTTCAAAACCCACAGCTGCAAACCATGTCTTCACTGCTTATAGATGGGTAGCAAGAGAAACTGCCATTGGCAAGATGTGCATTTAATTTTAGGGCTTCCCCGGTGGTGCTACTAGTAAAGAACCTGCCTGCCAATGCAGGAGACATAAAGAGGAACAGGTTCAATCCCTGGATCGGGAAGATTCCTGGAGGAGGGCATGGCAACCCACTCCATGTTCTTGCCTGGAGAATCTCATGGACAGAGGAGCCGGGAGGGCTACAGTCCATAGGGTCGCAAAGTGTTGGACAAGGCTGAAGAGACTTAGCATGCATATTTAATTTTGGGTGTATTGGCAACATTATTTTACTCTGAACTGTAAAGAAGATGTATATCTAATGACACAGATAGAGAAGAAGTGATGTAAAAGCAGACCTTTGGCCACAGAACTTAAGGAAGTTAAAGTTTGAATCCTACACATTTCTTAATTTTCGACGGCCCCAATAAACTGCTTGTTAAAACTATATCCTCCCAATCCACTTATCTGATCATTAGGGTTTCCATTTCTCAGGAGTTGTTAGGAGGAAAAACAGCTCTATCTCAGTTACTAGGAGATGCACAACCACCAATAATTAGAAAGGAATAAAATCGATGACTAAATGAATGTGCAGTTTACGCTCAAAGGTAACCTTTATTCTTTCCAATTAGGATGTTATTTCTCTGTAGACTTGGTGGATGCGGCTGTATTATAAATAGAAGTGATATTTTGTAGGGTTCTTCTAACTGAAATGTGCATGAGGTCAAATTATAATCAAGGTAATATATATAAGTAATGAGCTGAGCCCACATTCCCAGGCATTTATCCATTTAACAGTAATAAATGAGCAAAGATGAAAAGAATGCTTCCGGACAAACACAGCAAAATAGTTACTTGTGCGGTTGAGCACAGTAGCTTATCTCTTTGTAATGAAGGCTTGCCAGTGATAATCAACTTCATTTGTTAATTGTACTCATGATATTAATGAGCCCATTAGCATAATAGTCACATTCTGTTCTCCTGTGGTCCGAGTCAGGGGATTCACAAGTTTTGCACATCTTGTTGCTATAGATATACTTATGCACCCCAATTATGTGCAAATTCAAATGCCATTTGTGTTGACTTTATACAAGGATACCCTCAAATCATTGCTTGCCTGGTTTTAAGAGAGCTCTCTGAGAATTTGGTAGTGATCTTTTCTCCGCAGAATAATGAGGTTCATCTTTATGATAAAACTTCAAATTTGGTTTCTGTTAGTTGGTAAAGATGATCTTTTCCTCTCTTGAATTCTATTCTCCAGGAAGGTTTAGCCATGAGCCTGGAATCTGGGAGGAGGAGAAGAAGCGATGATGGCAAGTCCTAGCAAGTGAGGAAAGGGAGGTAAATAAAAATTCACCTCTCCTGGCTTCAGGGATTTTGGAAAGAAAAAAAGGAGGCAGGTGGGATATGGGTATGTTGGGTCATTACCTACCAGGATGCAGGGTGATGGTTCATTTTAGTCTTGGGACTCTGGAAGGTGACTGGATTATCTCCTCCTCCCAGGCATTTCCTGCATCAAGTTCTGGGGTATGGAGGAGATTGAGGAGGGGCCATGTGCCTCCCCTGACCAGATGGGGAAGGGGACCAAATGGAATGAGAGTCATAGGGCCTGCCTTGGCATCTGGTACAAGAGGAAGGCGACCCCGCTTTGGCCACATAGACAGGCAGCCAGAGGAAGGATGTGGCAGAGCTCATGCGAGTCAGCCAGGGAGAACCACCCGGCCATGGTGGAGCTGCTCAGCTAGGGTCTTCTGCAGGAGACACTAGAACCCTCCAGCAGCTGTCTGCTTCCTAAAGCTTATCAGTTCAGAACAAGTCCAGGCTGGGCATTTTGAAGCAGGGGACACCGTCTGGAACCAAGGATTCCTCCCCTTCCTTGAACATCATTTTGGGGAAGAGAAGAAGCAAGGACATCTGAAAACCTGAATATTTATCCTGTGCATGCTAAGTCGCTTCAGTCTTGTCTGACTTTTTGTGACCCTGTGGACCACAGCCTGCCAGGCTCCTTTGTCCGTGGGATTCTCCAGGCAAGACTACTGAAGTGGGTTACCATGCCCTTCTACAGGGGATCTTCCCAACCCAGGGATCGAACCTGTGTCTCTTACGTCTCCTGCACTGGCAAGCAGGTTCTTTACCACTAGTGCCACCTGGAAAGTGCATAACATTTATCCCAAAGACATCAAATTATCTGAGGACTTTGTTCAGATCTGAGCATTGGACTGAGATTATAGGCTTGAACTAAAATGTCTCGTTCCCTCTTTCTGCTTAGAAGGGAGATGAGAACTTGTAAGAGAGCTTAATTAAATACAATAGTGAAACTTCATCTTCTCAGGATTTATGAAGTTGATGTAAGTCTACTTGGAGCCCTTCTACAGATGAAAATACTATGAGGAGACAACCTGTTTTTGTTCTGCTCCTTCTCCGGGTCGTTTCCAATTACTTATAATGACTGCTCAGTGTAACTACAGAAAAGCCTGCAGCTTCAAACCACTACATATAAAATAGATAAAACAACAAGGTCCTACTGTGTGGCACAGTGAACTACATCCTGTAGTAGACCATACTGGAGGAGAAAAAGAACATACAGGTACAACTGAATCACTTTGCTGAATACCAGAAATTAACACAACATTGTAAATCAACTATACGTCAATGAAAAAAGGGGAAAAAGGAGCATGGGCTCTGAAATTAGATGCCAGCATTCAGGTTCCTGCTCTTCTGTGGGATCTAGAATAATTTAATCAACCTCTCTGTGTCCTCTGATAATTAACTGAGACACTACATGCAAAGGACTTAGTGCGTTGCCTGGCGGATAGTAAGTGCTTAAACATGCGGAGTTGGTTAGCGGTGGGGCCAGAACTGGAACCCAGGCAATCTGCTCCTGGATGTACGCTCTGTCCCTTACACGATACTGCCTCTCTCTTATTATTGTGTTGTTGTTATTCTTCCCATGGGAACTCAGACCGGTTGGGGTCTACTTTCTCCTTACTCCCCTCAGTTGCAGTAGTTCTATTTTAGCCTACTTTTGGATTTCCTAAAATATTTAATTTAAATAAACCTTCTGTGACTAAAAATATCTGAAAAATGCCAGTATAAAATATTATCCTCTTAGAGGATATGGGTGCATTTTAAATTTTTACCAACTTTCCTAACTTTAGTTACTTCTACTGCAACCTATGAAATGTAAGGCTCAGTGAGGGAGATTAAGACTAATCAAGGCTAAACTTCCATGGTTGAAATTTAAGGGCATTGCTATGGACAAGCCCTTAACTTTGCAGGCACAGAGACCTTTTCTATCCTTCGTTGTTGTTGTTTAGTCACTAAGTCATGTCCGACTCTTTTGCGACCCCATGGACTATAGTCCAGGGCTTACCAGGTGGCTCAGTGGGTAAAGAATCCCCTTGCAGGACAGGAGACTCGGGTTTAATCTCTGGGTCGGGAAGATCTCCTGGACGAGGGTATGGCAACCCATTCCAGTTGGACAGAGAGCCTGGTGGGTTATAGTCTGCTGCTGCTGCTGCTAAGCCGCTTCAGTCGTGTCCGACTCTGTGCGACCCCATAGACGGCAGCCCACCAGGCTCCTGTCCCTGGGATTCTCCAGGCAAGAACACTGGAGTGGGTTGCCATTTCCTTCTCCAGTGCATGAAAGTGAAAAGTGAAAGGGAAGTCACTCGGTCGTGTCTGACTCTTTGCGACCCCTTGGACTGCAGCCCACCAGGCTCCTCCGTCCATGGGATTGTCCAGGCAAGAGGACTGGAGTGGGGTGCCATCGCCTTCTCCGGGGCCACAGTCTATAGGGTCTCGAAGAGTTGGATAGGACTGAAGTGCCCGAGCATGCATGCATGGATTATAGTTCACCAGTCTCGAACATGGGATTTCCTAGGCAAGAATACTGGAGGGGGTTGCCATTTCCTTCTCTAAGGGATCTTCTTTACTCAGGGACTGACCCCGAGCCTCCTGCCCTGACAGGGGGATTCTTTATTATCCACCAGGGAAGCCCTTTCTGTCCTTACCCAAACCAAATAAATAAAAGAAGTTTATTATTGTGTAACAATACATGTTGTTTGTAGGAAAACCTGAAACAGAACATTTGCAAAAACCTATCACTATCATTTTGGCATATATCTTTCCAGATTTTTAACTTAAAAAAATGAAATCATATTATATATGCTGTTTTGAGACTCACATTTTCATTTAATGTCTCATAACTATCCCCCAAAGTCAATAAACACAGGTCTTAATAATCATTTTAATGTCTTCATGGATTTCATTTACACAGGTATTCTATTCTTGATTGAATATATGACATTTTGTGACATTTAGATGGTTTCATTTTTAAGTTATTAATTAGGACAATTTAATGATTTACTTTGGCTGTTACTTTTCCATCTTCTTTACTGGCCTTTCCATCTCTAACCAGCCTCTAAATGTTGGTGACCCCCAAGGCTTTGCCTTGCTCGTCTTTCTTTTTTTCTACATCCTTCCCTTGGGAAGAAAGTGGGATAAGTTTTAGCATAAACGATAATTATTTGGGGAACAATAAGACCCAGGGAATGGAGGTTAAGTAAGAAAATCTGTTTTCAGCCATAACAGTAATAAACAGAGGTAGAAAGCCAGTATATTTTAGCAAGAATACATAATTTAAAATGTGGAATTTAAAATATGGACTATAATACATAAAAGTATCCCAATCGCTGAAAGTTTGTGAGGAATCCATTGTACCTGGAAATTGGACCAGGCTCCCTCTTCATTTAAAAGTAGAGAAAGCACTAAATAGGCTAAAAAAATTTCCCTTCTGCCCTGGCCCTCTGCCTTCTGTTAGTCTTATGTGAAGCTTTTAAGGCATAGTCGGCCGCACAGAGCAACATCTGCCTGACAGACTTTCTTTTGTCCTGGAGCCTGTTACCCTGTTCTCTCTCACTGAGCTTGTTTATCTGAAAGTATGAACAAATTCCAGAGGAAATACAGATGCATTTATTTAAGCAGAGGCTTGCTTCTTTTGAATTGCCTGTTCAGATGAAGGAAATGGTCCGGGGCTGGACAGGATGAGTGACGATGTCCACTTGGGAGACATGTTGAATGACGGATAAGGTAACAGCTGCAATGAGCATTTGGCAGAATGGGAAATGTTCTAGATTTAACTCCTTTGTGCGCATGGCCAATTATGGTTGGCACTTTGGCACAGTGAGGTCAGAAGGTCGTTTTTAGCAAAAATACTCACGAAGGTCAGAAAATTAACTTTTGGTAGTTGCGTTTTTAAGGGCTAGTACAGACGTTTGGTTTTTCCTTTTGAAGGTCACTTTCCGAATTCATGGATTTCTAGTCATGTATATGGCCCAGGATGGGCTACCCCGTGCCTCAGTGGTAAAGAGTCTGCTTACAATGCAGGAGACGCTGGTTCAACTCCTGGATCAGGGAGATCCCCTGGGGGAGAACATGGCAGCCCACTCCAGTATCCTTGCCTGGAGAATCCCATGGACAGAGGAGCCTGGTGAACTACAGTCTATAAGGTAGCAAAGAGAGGGACACGACGGAAGAGACAGAACATGCACACACATATGGCCCAGGATATGGATTTCAGTGAAAATCTAGAAGTACCTTTTTAGAAAGACATTTATTGATTTTTTTTCAGTAAGTCTATCCATTGTTTAAGGCCTCTTTCTTCTCCCAAAGAGACAGCATTTATTAGGTGCATTTATTAGGTGAGCAGATATTCTTGTCAATACTTGACCATTTTGACCTTAGAAAGGCGATTTTATGTAGTTCAATTGAATATATATTAGATTTCAATTCAGTTCGACACCTTAACGAATATTTATTAAGTTTCTGCTAAGGCACTGTACCATGTATTGAAGTTGTCACGGTGAACAAAATAGTAACCTGTTTGTCCTCACGAAGCTTGCATTCCAGAGGGCGTGGCTGACAATTACACAGCAGGCTTATCAGGTGAACAACAGTTTCAAATTTAGAGCAAGTGAACCTGATCCATTCTAGAGAGGTCAAAAAAGTCCTCCCAGGGGAAGGAGAGTTAAGGCGAAGGGTGAGTAAGAGCTAGGTGAGTGGGATGGGGATGAAGAGATGTAAGGTGAAGGGGATAATAGGACGTGGGGGGAAGAGCAGGATTCAGGGGGTGTGTGTGAGGTGACCAGACCTGAGAGATGTTCACTGCGGCTGGAGCAGAGAGCGGAGGGAAGTCGTGTGGAGAGATGATGCTGGGGGGAGGAAGGACGGCCGTGGTGAATAGAAAAATCTGGTAACTCAGTAAAAGATTAACCTCTTCATAAGAAACTGCTGTGTAGGGAGGGACAGGATCATAACGGTGCAGTGTAAAAAAGGCCACACAGAAAGGACAATTTCCAGTGGAAAACAGACTGAAATCTGGGGAATCACTGAGGGGGTCCTTCCTGGAATCTGGGGAATCACTGAGGAGGTCGTTCCTGGAATCCAGGAGGTAATTAATGGTGGCGGCTTGGACTGGGATGGGTGGTGAGCATGGGGACCAAGGGTGGAAGGTGGGAGACTCTGAGAGCTGTTTGGGAGGCAGACAGGCCGGTCTCGGTTATGGAGGGGTGATCGAGAGATGGGCGGGAGGACTGCCCCCCGTATGAATGTAGGACCACTTTTGGGACGAAGGATTTTCAGGGGCCTCACTTTTCTCTCAAAGACCCAGTGGGCTGCAGTATCTCAGGCTGCCAGCAGGTGTCGCTCTCTAACGTCGTCTGAATCCTAACTTAAAGCTGCCAAGGTTTCAGGCCAGGTCATAGCTATTAGTTGTTTTAGCTTTATCAATTCAAAAAACGTGAGTGTGGAGTTTATTTAGCATTGAGGAATACCAGCAGAGTCTTTTTGTTTTTTAACTTAAAATTTGATGAATCAAGTGTCAGCTAATAGTTCAGTCCTGTGGGCCTGGCAAGACTTCATTGGATTTTTAAGTCTGCGCTGTTCTGCTTAGGCATAATCTGGACTTGTTTCAGTAAAGACAGGCAAGGGGTGGAGCTGGTCCGTTACCAGCCTTTTGAGATATATCTTTTTTTTTTTTTTTTTGGCTGTGTGGATGTGGGGTCTTAGTTCCCCAACCAGGGATCAAACCTGTGCCCCTACAGTGGAAGTGCGGAGTCTTAACTGCTGGACCACCAGGGACGTCCTTGAGGTATATCTTTTTATCCTCATCTTACAGATGAGGAACTCTAGGAAAGGGAGATTACATGCCCAAGGTCACACAGCTGCCAAATCAGAGAACTGAGACTTTGTTCTGAAGCATACTTTCCCCTCCACTTTATTATGTCATCTCTGCTATGCCTTACACTCACTGCATGTCACCATGAAGACACACGATTAGAAGATAGCTTTTTGATATCCAAGGCGATTTAGATTTCAGTCAACTATCTTCTAACACATTCATTTAATTAGGTATGGTAGCCATCTTACTCGGTAAGATTAGTAGATTTATGTTGATAATAATCTTGATAGATGAGTTAGTAAAAGGATACTATTTCAACTTAAGATATTTTGAAGAGGTTATTTGTATGCTTTAATTGATAAAAAAGACAACTGTAAGTATAGGACCCTTTTAGGGGCCTTGTTACTCAGAGCAGATGGAACCTCATCCAATGCAGCTTTCAGACAGTGATAATTTGGTCACCAGCGATAATGGAGCAATGCCTACATTTGTAACATAGTGGATATTGGCATCTAGATTGCTATAGGGCCACCGAATGGAAGCGTGGAGGAGGGAAGTCTGCCTGTTGCCACGCGGGCAAAGGTGATTATTAGAACGTACTTGCAAGGAGAAACCACCCATACTCATTTGGACACTATCTGCTTTAGCAAGGAGAGAAAAAGCTGCGGAGTCATTTGGGCCTCTTGATCAAAGAGACTGGGATATGGCTACCATTTCAATTCCTTACGTAGACTGATAAATACAATAAAGTTCACAGAATCAGGAAAGAGGATATACTATATCAAGTAAGACAAAAGAGACTTTAAGATAAAGAGTATTTATTATTAGGATGGAGTGTTTTCACATAATGACAAAGGTTCAGTTCGCCATGGAGATATGAAAATTCTCGGCTGATACACACTAACAACATACTTTAAAATATATAAAGCAGAATTGACAGAAAGGCAAAAAGACAAAGAGGTCGAGCTGCCAGGCGTATCTGGTAGCTGAGTTGGAGATTATAACCTCTCTCTCCCAGTAATTAATAAATTAAGCAGATAAAAAAATCAAAATTGAAGATGTTAGCAATGTAATTGACAATCTTAGTCTAAAGGACATAGGTAGAATATCGTACCCATAATCTTGTAAAATTAAAAAAACACAAATCTAAAAAAGGTTTATGCTAGAAATAGAACTGCCATATGACCCAGCAATTCCACTCCTGGGCATACACACAGAGGAAACCAGATCTGAAATAGACACTTGTACCCCAATGTTCATCGCAGCACTGTTTATAATAGCCAGGACATGGAAGCAACCTAGATGCCCATCAGCAGACGAATTGATAAGGAAGCTGTGGTACATATACACCATGGAATATTACTCAGCCATTGAAAAGAATTCATTTGAATCAGTTCTAATGAGATGGATGAAACTGGAGCCCATTATACAGAGTGAAGTAAGCCAGAAAGATAAAGACCAATACAGTATACTAACACATATATATGGAATTTGGAAAGATGCTAATGATAACCCTATATGCAAAACAGAAAAAGAGACACAGATGTACAGAACAGACTTTTGGACTCTGTGGGAGAAGGCCAGGGTGGGATGTTTCGAGAGAACAGCATCGAAACATGTATATAATCTAGGGTGAAACAGATCACCAGCCCAGGTTGGATGCATGAGACAAGTGCTCAGACCTGGTACACTGGGAAGACCCAGAGGGATCGGGTAGAGAGGGAGGTGGGAGGGGGGATCGGGATGGGGAATACATGTAAATCCATGGCTGATTCATGTCAGTGTATGGCAAAAACCACTACAATATTGTAAAGTAATTAGCCTCCAACTAATAAAAATAAATGAAAAAAACAAACAAAAAAACCAAATCAGGTTTATGGGTTAAAGAAGAAATTATGATAAAAACAAAATGCTAAATAATAACATAAAGCAAATAATTTGTAAGATGAAGCCAAAACAGTACTGTGAAAAAAAATATAGTCATGAATGCACACATGTTGTAAAAATATAGCAGATAGCATGTAGATATCTGCTATAAAAATATAATAGATAGAAAACAAAGATATCATAGAAAGTATCAAAAGAGACAAAACTGTATTTTTGAAGGATTAATAAAATGACAAACCTCTGAGAAGAATACTAAAAAAGGAGAGAAGGCACAAAAAGAAAATATTTGGAAGAATAAAAGAGACTATCACCACAGATGATGTACAGGTTAAAAAGAAAATTTAACACCATGATGAAAAACATTTTGCCTATAAATTTTTTAGCTTAAATGAACACATTTCTTGAAAAACACAAATTCTCAAAAGAGTCTTTCTTTCTATGAAAAGATAGAAAACCTAAATGGTCTTATAACGATTTAAGAAGTTAAATCAGTAGTTCAACATTGCCCCTGAAAGAAAACACCATGCCAGATGGCTTCACTGGCAAGTTCTACTGAACATTTAAGGAAAACATTATTAATCACATTTAGACTATTTTAGAAATAGAAAAAGAGGGAATATTCTCAACTTGTTTAACATGCTTGCATATCTTAATATCTCTAAGTAAGGCCACCTTCCGGCTCAAAAGGGGCCCGTACAGTCAGCGATTGAGAGGTGGTGCTGCAGAACTAATGCTTCGCTCACTGAGGGGGCATCCTGGGGGTTAGTGCTTGAGTTGTCAGGAGTCTTACTTAGTAGCTGAAGCTGTCATCTGTAGGAGGAATGTCAACAGGAACTGGAAAACAGGAAGTCATGTCTTCCTCTCTCTTGCCTTCCAATCTCTCATTGGCAGTCTAACAAAAAGTTGGTGTCTGGGAAATGTAGTATGTATTAATAGGCTCCCAGCCTTGGCATCACAGAGCAGACTGTGAAGAGGTGGGTCTGGTGAAGAACTGACACAATATTTAATGATGATCGGTTAAAAACATTCTGTTTAAAAGGGAAGAGTTATGCTATTACACTTCTGTTCAACTTTGTACTAGATATCTTATCCAAATAACAGGCCAAGAAAAGAAAATACAGAATTTGAAAGGGTGTAGGGAAATTGTAATTATTTTCAAATGATAGGATTGTTTAGCTTCTAAGAACCTATAGAAAATTATTAGAGTTAATAAGAGAATTTTATAAGATTGCTGGTTACAAAACTATTATACAAAAATCATATGTGTTTCTATATATCAACAGCAAATAGTTTAAAAAACAAAGTTTTAATGTCTAACATTTATATTAGCTAACAAAATAAAAGGTCCCTAGATATGAACCTCACCAAAGATATGTGGGAATTTTATGGAGAAAATAATAAAAATTTACTAGAAGATATTTAAAGATGAGTCATATTATTTTCAAGAATAGAAGGAATAATATTAAAAAGCAATTTTTCCTCCAATCAATTAGGTTCAATAAAATTCCAGTAAAAAACCTAAAAGGAGTTTATGGTGACCTTGAAAAACTTACTCTAAAATTTAAATTGAGAAGCAAAGAATTAAAAATGGCTAATATATTGCTGAAGAATAATGAGATGGGAAACAGATTCTACTATAAATCTTGTGCAAATATTTCAATAATGTGGAATTGGTTCATGGAGAGATAAACAGGTTAATGAAACAGAAAAGAGAGTCCAGAAATAGACCCATTTGTACATGGAAGGATATATGGCATATTTCAGGCTGTAGTGAAAAATGGAGTATTCAATAGAAAGTGTTAGGAAATTGGCTGTCTCTATTGGAAAAAAATGGGTTACTACTTGTATCATAGACAGAAACCAATTCTAGAAGGATTAAAGACTTAAAATGTTAAAGGTAAACATTTAAAATTTTAGGAGAAAATGTTAGAGAATATCTTTATGCCCTCAGGTTTGGGAAGGATTTTAAAACAAGACACAAAGAGCAAGTCCTACAAATGAAAAGACTGATAAATTTAACTACTTTAAAAAACTACATTAAGAGGAGCCAAGATGGCGGAGGAGTAGGACGGGGAGACCACTTTCTCTCCTACAAATTCATCAAAAGAATAACTGAATGCAGAGCAAACTTCACAAAACAACTTCTGATCGCTAGCTGAGGTCATCAGGCGCCCAGAAAAGCAGACCATTGTCTTCGAAAGGAGGTAGGACAAAATATAAAAGATAAAAAGTGAGACAAAAGAGCTAAGGACGGAGACCCGTCCCAGGAAGGGAGTCTTAGGCGGCCTTGCTTGGGCTAGGGTCCGGGCCTGAGGGCCCTGAGGACAATCGGAGGGAGCTTCTGTGAGGTGCCAACTTGAACTGTGGGAGACCAAAAGAGAGAAAATTAACCGGCCGGAACACACTGCCGGCTGTTCGCAGAACAAAGGGACGGAGAAAGTCCCAAGAAGAGGTCGCAGGCTGCGGACCCGCCCAGCCCCGCCGGAGGCAGGAGGCAGGGGGGAGGGGAAGGTCGCGGCGAGACACAGGGCGCAGGCACCGACCGGCGCGGGCGGGGACTGGGGCTGGGGACGCAGAGGGCGGAAGGCGCGCGCACCCGACTGGCGCCAGCGGAAACTGAGACTAGGTCCGCGGAAGGGAGTGAGTGCGCCACACCTGGGGATAGTGCGCCCATCAAGCCCCTCGCTGCCTGGACCGCTCTGACGGGGAAGGCACAGAGAGCAGGCGCAGCTTTTCCTTCGGCGCTTTTGTGTAACACCCGAGGGCTGGAACCTAGCGCAGCGCGGGGCGCGCTCCATATAGAACAGCCGGGAGCCTGAGCAGCGCAGATGGAGAAAGCAGCGTCAGGCCCTCCCGGCAGCGCCAGCCCGCCCCCGCAGGGCCAGCCCCTCCCCGCAGCGTCAGCCCATCCCCGCAGCGCCAGCCCATCCCCGCAGCGCCAGCCCATCCCCGCAGCGTCAGCCCCTCCCAGCAGCGCAACGGAACTAGCTAACTGAATAAGAGTCCACCTCCGCCCGCCTGTGTCAGGGCGGAAATGAGGCTCTGAAGAGACCGGCAAACAGAAGCCAAATAAACAAAGGGAACCGCTTCAGAAGGGACTGGTGCAACAGATTTAAATCCCTGTAGAAAACACCGACTTCACCGGAAGGGCCCTGTAGATATCGAGAAGTGTAAGCTGGAACGAGGAGCTATCTGAAACTGAGCCGAACCCACACTGACCGCAACAGCTCCAGAGAAACTCCTAGATATATTTTTACTTTTTTTTTTCTAAGTAAGGAAAAAAAAAAAATTTTTTTTTCTTTTTATATTTTTTCTTTTTTATTTTTCCTCTTTTATTTTCCTTTAAAATTCCCTATTACTCCCCCATTACTCCTTAACTTTCATTTTCATAGATTTTTACGATTTTTTTAATTAGGGGAAAAAAAATTTTTTTTTTTCTTTCTTTTTTTTTTTTTCTTTTTTCTTCTTTTTTTTCCTTTCCGTTTTCTCTTTTATTTTCTATTTTTCTTTTTCTCTTATTTCTTTTAAGTCCTCTAGTACTCCTCTACTACTCTTCATTTTCATTTTCACTACACTATAACCTTACAAAAAAAAAAAAAAAAGAGAAGCCCTATCTTTAAACCTAAAGATTATTCTCTCCCAATCTTGACTCTCTGTTTTCTACCTCAGAACACCTCTATTTCCTCCTTTCCCCTTCTCTTCCCATCCAATTCTGTGAATCCTTGTAGGTGTCTGAGATACGAGAACACTCTGGGAACAGACAGCTGCGTAGATCTGTCTCTCTCCTCTTGAGTCCCCCTTTTTCTCCTCCTGCTCATCTCTATCTCCCTCCTCCCTCTCCTCTTCTTCATGTAACTCTGTGAACCTCTCTGGGTATGCCTAACAGGGGAGAATCTTTTCGCCATTAACCTAGAAGTTTTCTTATCAGTGCTGTATAGCTGGAGAAGTCCTGAGACTACAGGAAGAATAAAACTGAAATCCAGAGGCAGGAGACTTAAGCCCAAAACCCGAGAACACCAGAAAACTCCTGACTACATGAAATTTAAGTAATAAGTGACCGTCCAAAAGCCTCCATACCTACACTGAAATCCAACCACACCCAAGACCAATAAGTTTTAGAGCAAGACATACCACGCAAATTCCCCAGCAACACAGGAACATAGCCCCGAATGTCAACATACAGGCTGCCCAAGGTGACACCTAACACATAGACCCATCTCAAAACTCATTACTGGGCACTCCATTGCTCTCCAAAAAGAAGAAATCAAGTTCCACGCACCAGTACACTGACGCAAGCTTCCCTAACCGGGAAACCTTGACAAGCCAATCGTCTAACCCCACCCACTGGGTAAATCCTCCACAAAAAAAAGGAACCACAGACCTCCAGAATACAGAAAGCCCACTCCAGATACAGCAATCTAAACAAGATGAAAAGGCAAAGAAATACCCAACAGGTAAAGGAACATGAAAAATGCCACCAAGTCAAACAAAAGAGGAGGAGATAGGGAATCTACCTGAAAAAGAATTTAGAATAATGATAATAAAAATGATCCAAAATCTTGAAAACAAAATGGAGTTACAGATAAATAGCCTGGAGACAAAGATTGAGAAGATGCAAGAAATGCTTAATAAAGACCTAGAAGAAATAAAAAAGAGTCAATTAAAAATGAACAATGCAATGAATAGAATCAAAAACACTTTGGAAGGAACCAAGAGTAGAATAACGGAGGCAGAAGATAGGATAAGTGAGGTAGAAGATAAAATGGTGGAAATAAATGAAGCAGAGAGGAAAAAAGAAAAAAGGATCAAAAGAAATGAGGACAACCTCAGGGACCTCTGGGACAATGTGAAACGCCCCACATTCGAATCATAGGAGTTCCAGAAGAAGAAGACAAAAAGAAAGGCCATGAGAAAATACTCGAGGAAATAATAGCTGAAAACTTCCCTAAAATGGGGAAGGAAATAGCCACCCAAGTCCAAGAAACCCAGAGAGTCCCAAACAGGATAAACCCAAGGCGAAACACCCCAAGACACATATTAATCAAATTAACAAAGATCAAAAACAAAGAACAAATATTAAAAGCAGAAGGGAAAACAACAAAATAACACACAATGAAAGGGAATTCCCATAAGATAACAGCTGACCTATCAATAGAAACCCTCCCGGCAGAAGGGAATGGCAGGACCGTCCTGAGTATGAAAGAGAATAACCTACAACACAGATTACTGTACCCAGCAAGGATCTCATTTAGATATGAAGGAGAATTTAAAAGCTTTACAGACAAGGAAAAGCTGAGAAAATTCAGCACCACCAAACCAGCTCTTCAACAAATGCTAAAAGATCTTCTCTAGACAGGAAATGCAGAAAGGTTGTATAAACGTGAACCCAAAACAACAAAGTAAATGGCAACGGGACCACACCTATCAATAATTACCCTAAATGTAAATGGGTTGAATGCCCCAACCAAAAGACAAAGATTGGCTGAATGCGATACAAAAACAAGACCCCATATGTGCTGTTCTACAGAGAACCCACCTCAAACAAGGACACATACAGACCTAAAAGTGAAAGGGCTGGAAAAAAATATTTCATAGCAAATGGAGACAAAAGAAAGCAGGAGTCGCAATACTCATTCAGATAAATAGACTTTCAAATAAAAAGCTGTTGAAAAGAGACAAAGAGGCACACTACATAATGATCAAAAGATCAATCTAAGAAGAAGATATAACAATTATAAATATATATGCAACCAACATAGGAGCACCTCAATATGTAAGCCAAATGCTAACAAGTATGAAAGGGGAAATTAACAGTAACACAATAATAGTGGGAGAATTTAATACCCCTCACAACTATGGATAGATCAAACTAAACAAAGATTAACAGGAAACACAAAACTTTAATGACACAAGGACCAGCTAGACCTAATTGATATCTATAGGACATTTCACCCCAAAACAATCAACTTCACCTTTTTCTCAAGTGCACACGGAACCTTCTCCAGAATAGATCACATCCTGGCCATAAATCTAGTCTTGGAAAATTCAAAAAAATTGAAATCATTCCAGTCATCTTTTCTGACCACAGTGCAGTAAGATTAGATCTCAATTACAGGAAAAAAATTGTTAAAAATTCAAACACCTGGAGGCTAAATAACACACTTCTGAATAACCAACAAATCATAGAAGAAATCAAAAAAGAAATCAAAATATGTATAGAAATGAATGAAAATGAAAACACAACAACCCCAAACCTATGGGACACTGTAAAAGCAGTGCTAAGGGGAAGGTTCATAGCATTACAGGCTTACATCAAGAAACAAGAAAAAAGCCAAATAAATAACCTAACTCTACACCTAAAGCAATTAGAGAAGGAAGAAATGAAGAACCCCAGGGTTAGCAGAAGGAAAGAAATCTTAAAAATTAAGGCAGAAATAAATGCAATAGAAACTAAAGAGACCATAGCAAAAATCAACAAAGCTAAAAGCTGGTTTTTTGAAAAAATAAACAAAATTGACAAACCATTAGCAAGACTCATTAAGAAACAAAGAGAAAAGAACCAAATTAACAAAATTAGAAAATGAAAATGAGGATCACAACAGACAACACTGAAATAACAAAAGGACCATAAGAGACTACTACCAGCAGCTCTATGCCAATAAAATGGACAACTTGGATGAAATGGACAAATTCTTAGAAAAGTATAACTTTCCAAAACTGAACCAGGAAGAAATAGAAGATCTTAACAGACCCATCACAAGCAAGGAAATCGAAACTGTAATCAAAAATCTTCCAGCAAACAAAAGCCCAGGACCAGATGGCTTCACAGCTGAATTCTACCAAAAATGTAGAGAAGAGCTAACACCTATCTTACTCAAACTCTTCCAGAAAATTGCAGATGAAGGTAAGCTTCCAAACTCATTCCATGAGGCCACCATCACCCTAATTCCAAAACCAGATAAAGAGCCCACAAAAAAAGAAAACTACAGGCCAATACACTGATGAACATGATGCAAAATCCTTAAACAAAAAAATTCTAGCAAACAGATCCAACAACATATTAAAAAAATCATAACACCACGAACCAAAGTGGGCTTTATCCCAGGAATGCAAGGATTTCAATATCCGAATCAATAATGTAATACACCACATTAACAAATTGAAAGATAAAAACCATGATTATCTCAATAGATGCAGAGAAAGCCTTTGACAAAATTCAACACTCATTTCTGATTAAAACTCTCCAAAAAGCAGGAATAGAAGGAACATACCTCAACATAATAAAAGCTATATATGACAAACCCACAGCAAGCATCACCCTCAATGGTGAAAAATTGAAAGCATTTCCCCTGAAATCAGGAACAAGACAAGGGTGCCCACTCTCACCACTACTATTCAACATAGTGTTGGAAGTTTGGCCACAGCAATCAGAGCAGAAAAAGAAGTAAAAGGAATCCAGATAGGAAGAGAAGAAGTGAAACTCTCACTGTTTGCAGATGACATGATCCTCTACATAGAAAACCCTAAAGACTCTACCAGAAAATTACTAGAGCTAATCAACAAATATAGTAAAGTTGCAGGATATAAAATTAACATGCAGAAATCCCTTGCATTCCTATACACTAACAATGAGAAAACAGAAAGAGAAATTAAGGAAACAATACCATTCACCATTGCAACAAAAAGAATAAAATACTTAGGAGTATATCTACCTGAAGAAACAAAGGGACTATAACATAGAAACTATAAAACACTGATGAAAAGAAAATCAAAGAGGAACACAAAACAGATGGAGAAACATACCGTGTTCATGGATTGAAGAATCATATTGTCAAAGATGGCTATTCTACCCAAAGCAATCCTATAGATTCAATGCAATCCCTATCAAGCTACCAACGGGTATTTTTTCACAGAACAGACCAAAAGAATTTCACACAATTGTATGAAATACAAAAACTCGAATAAAGCCAAAGTAATCTGAAAAAGAAGAATGGAACTGGAGGATCAACCTGGCCTGAACTCAGAACTCTACTACAAAGCCACAGTCATCAAGACAGTATGGTACTGGCACAAAGACAGAAATATATATCAATGGAACAGAATAGAAAGCCCAGAGATAAATCCACGAACCTATGGACACTTATCTTTGACAAAGGAGGCAAGGATATACAATGGAAAAAAGACAACCTCTTTAACAAGTGGTGCTGGGAAAACTGGTCAACCACTTGTAAAAGAATGAAACTAGAACACTTTCTAACACCATACACAAAAATAAACTCAAAATGGATTAAAGATCTAAATGTAAGACCAGAACTATAAAACTCCTAGAGGAGAACATAGGCAAAACACTCTCCGACATAAATCACAGCAAGATCCTCTATGACCCACCTCCCAGAATATTGGAAATAAAAGCAAAAATAAACAAATGGGACCTAATTAAACTTAAAAGCTTTGCACACAAAAAAGAAAACTATAAGTAAGGTGAAAAGACAGCCCTCATGAATGGGAGAAAAATAATAGCAAATGAAGAAAACAGACAAAAGGATTAATCTCCAAAATATACAAGCAACTCCTGCAGCTCAATTCTAGAAAAATAAATGACCCAATCAAAAAATGGGCCAAAGAACTAAACAGACATTTCTCCAAAGAAGACATACAGATGGTTAACAAACACATGAAAAGATGTTCAACATCACTCATTATCAGAGAAATGCAAATCAAAACCACAATGAGGTACATTACACACCAGTCCCAGGAATGGCTGCTATCACCAAAAGTCTACAAGCAATAAATGCTGGAGAGGCTGTGGGAGAAAAGGAACCCTCTTACACTGTGGTGGGAATGCAAACTAGTATAGCCGCTATGGAGAACAGTGTGGAGATTTCTTAAAAAGCTGGAAATAGAACTGCCATATGACCCAGCAATCCCACTTCTGGGCATACACACTGAGGAAACCAGATCTGAAAGAGACACGTGCACCCAAATGTTCATCGCAGCACTGTTTATAATAGCCAGGACATGGAAGCAACCTAGATGCCCATCAGCAGATGAATGGATAAGGAAGCTGTGGTACATATACACCATGGAATTTTACTCAGCCGTCAAAAGGAATTCATTTGAACCAGTCCTAATGAGATGGATGAACTGGAGCCCCTTATACAGAGTGAAGTAAGCCAGAAAGATAAAGAACATTACAGAATACTAACACATATATATGGAATTTAGAAAGATGGTAACGATAACCCTATATGCAAAACAGAAAAAGAGACACAAAAGTACAGAACAGACTTTTGAACTCTGTGGGAGAAGGTGAGGGTGGGATGTTTTGAAAGAACAGCATGTATATTATTATGGTGAAACAGATCAACAGCCCAGGTGGGATGCATGAGAACAAGTGCTCCGGCCTGGGCACTGGGAAGACCCAGAGGATCGGTGGAGAGGGAGGTGGAGGGGGGATCGGGATGGGGAATAGTGTAAATCTATGGCTGATTCATATCAATGTATGACAAAACCCACTGAATGTTGTGAAGCAATTAGCCCTCCAACTAATAAAAAATTAAAAAAAAAAAAAAAAAAAAAAAAAAAAAAAAGTACATGAAAATAACGGAGCAGATAATGTGATTATTGTGCTTAAAGCCTTGCAACAGCATCCCGTTGTCCTTAGAATAAGTAAATTCTTACCGTGGCCTCTAAGGGCCCGTGTAATCCTGCCCCATCCTCTGCAGCCTGACATTATTCCGTTCTCCTGCTTACAGCTTCCTTCTCTGGAACTGTTTCTGGAACAGTCCAAGCCATTTCTGTCCTCTGGGCATTTATGTCTGTTCCCTGCCTGAAATACTCTTCCCCCAGTTCCTGCGTGTCTGATCCATGCTCACCTTTTGGGTCCTCCTGCCTGGTGGCCTTCTTTGGTCGTCCTAAGGTTGTTCCCTTCACTACAGAGCAGGACGCATCTACCTTGTTCATCATTAGCTCACCGGCACCTGGTATGGTGCCTGGCACAGTGTACATGCCAAATTACAATTTATTGAGAGATGAATGAACGAATGAGCACATGGAGTGAATGAAATAAGACACATACATTTCAAAATCACTTGCTGTTTCCATTGATTTTTTTTTTTTGAGCTGTAGTCAAATATGGTCTTTCCCAAGTATTTTAGACTCTGTGGTTTGTTACAAAATTTTTTATGATAAACAGTGACTTCTGCTAATACACACTTTTAAAAATTCTGTTCAGGAATTCCGTACTTAAATCAGGAAGAAGAAAGACAGTTAAGAGAGCAGTATGATGAGAAGCGTTTGCAGTCCAACGGCGCAGGTGCTCTGTCCTACACGTCTCCTAACACTTCAAAGTGTCCCGTGACAATTCCTGACGATCAGAAGAAGTTTATTGACCAAGTAGTGTAAGTTCCTAAACTGAAAGCAGACGTGCGATGAGACGTGTGTCTTGGGGCAGGATCGATGCCTGTATCTCAGGCTTGTGATACCCACACACAGCGCACACAGAGGGTGATGTGAGGGCAGGATTTAATTGTGGCATACCTGAGTTTGTGTTATATGTTGTTCAATCGCTGAGTTGTGTCCGTCTCTTTGCGACCCCATGGACTGCAGCATGCCAGGCTTTTCTGTCTTTCACTGTCTCCTGAAGTTTGCTCAGACTCATGTCCATTGAGTTGGTGATGCCATCCAACCATCTGCTGTCAATTGTAAATGGAGTTTTGTGTACTGTGCGCAGAATTGCCATGTGTCACCAGGCCTGAGACTGCCTTGGCAAGGGGGCAGACCTCTTGTGTGGACCACAGGCCTGACAGCCACTGTTCCCCCAGAGGCAGAGGCCCATCCAGATATTGCAACATATCTGTGTTTTTTTTTCTGTTGTGGTGAAGTTCTGACAAGCAAATGTGCCATGGGAGGAGCGTCTGGTTTTGCTTAGTTTAGTTATCAGTATAACTGCTGACTCATTGGAAAAGACCCTGATGTTGGGAAAGATTAAAGGTAGAAGGAGAAGAGGGTGACAGAGGATGAGATGGTTGAATGGCATTACTGATTCAATGGACATGAACTTGGGCAAACTCTGAGAGATGGTGAGGGAGAGGGAAGCCTGGCATGCTGCAGTCCATGTTGTTGAGACTTGGACATAACCTGGCGACTGAACAATAGACTACTTGGCGACTGAATAACAAAACTACTTGACTAGGAAAGTAAAAATGTAAATCACTTGTATCAATGAATCCTTGAGAAGTTGTCACTAACTCATTAATAACAATGACAAAAAGAATCTGCCAAAGTAAAGTATTTTAAGCCTTACTGAACTAAAAAGTTATGATTTGGTAAAATTACATTGTCATATGTTACTGCTTTTGAGTATGGTCGTTCTTTTGATTGATGACTTCGTTCCTTAATGATGCTGATGGTCATGTTTTTCTTCTAATTCTTCAGAAAGAAAATAGAAGATTTATTACAAAGTGAAGAGGACAAGAACTTGGATTTAGAGCCATGTACTGGGTCAGTTGCCTTGAATATTTCACTTGTTCTTTTTTGGGAAAGGTAGATGATTTCTGGCATGTGCTCTTCTTGGTCTCTTAAAAACATTCATAAATAGTCTTTTTATTATAGGTATGTTCCCAAGATTTCAGCACTAACTTTAGTGTTAACGCAGTGGGGAGCATGGTATATTGAGACACTGAATGAGTGCTTTGTCCTGTCCTGGAGGGAAGAAAACTGTTATGCACCTCTGCCTTAAGACATGCTCAAGAGTGCGTAATTATTGTAGCCTTGATGTGTGCTTCATACAGAAAGACTTCAGAAGAGCCAGAGTCCATTGTTAGGCTATTTCTGTCCTTTTCATTTCTCTCTGCAGTAAAAAGCATCGGTGTTTCAAAAAGAGTCAGTAATTGAAACAGCCTGCTTTCCTTCCTTCTCCTTTGTGACTAGCTTCAACAGAAGTGTTTTAATGCATCTGTCTACTTAAAATTCTCTTCATACAGCCACAGGAGGTAATATTTTGGTTTGATAAGGACTTCTGCCTCTTTTATAAAGGCAGTATAATAATAGCAGTGATAAACAGCATTTTCAATTCATTAGTTCTCTTGGAGAAGGGAATGGCTACTTCAGTATTCTGGCCTGGAGAATTCCATGAACTGTTCCATGGGGTCGCAAAGAGTTGGACATGACGGAGCGACTTTCACTTTCACGTTCAGTTCATTGATTCGGCTGTGTCGGGACACAGTTGTGGCACACGGGCTTGTCTCGCAGCTTGTGTGGTGTGTGGACTGAGTTGCCCCTTGGCATATAGGATCTTAGTTCCCCGACTAGGGATCAAACCCGAGTCCTGTCCATTGAAAAGTGGATTCTTAACCACTGGACCACCAGGGAAGTCCCAGTAAAGAGCATTTTGATGAAGAAAGGTGGTGAGGAATCCTCCCACCTCAAGCATCCTCTCTGTTCTTTTTTTTTTTTTTTTTGTCACTTCTAATGAAGCCTCTTTTAAAACTTATGTGGTCTTTCCCAACCAGTGCTTGGTCAGTTTGAATTTTGCTTCAATGATTGCAAATTAATACCTTTTCATTTGTTTTCGTAGGTTCCAAAGAAAACTGATTTATCAGACTTTGAGCTGGAAGTAAGTGTTTATATTATACATGAGGGCTCTGTGAGGGACCCAGGATTAAAAAATTAAAAGCAGTTTTTTAGCCTTTATTTCATTTTTGATGTTCTGCTGGTTTTGGTGACTTGACCATACTGTGTTCTTGGGCAGTGCTTCATTTTGTTACTGTTTTCCCCCCAATTTCTTAAGTTAAATACCCGCTTAATTTATTTGCTCTTGCTTCTTAGTAGCTGCTGTAAAGGCTTTACAGTTTTCTTTTAATGATCGATTTGGCATATCCTAAATTGAAGTATTATTTGAAGGTATATGAAGGTATGTGTAGTACCTTTGAAGGTATATAATAAAGTTTGGCTTTAAGACCTGGGAAATACTCAGGTGAATGGTCTTTGTTTTTCTTTTTTGAAACAGGATAATTTTTACTTAGATTCTTGTCATTTAATTTATGCAGCTTAAAATACTTAATTATATTAGGCTGCCTTCTTTACTATATTTCAGTAGCATTGTACACAAAATTTTTAATTTCATACTTTTGCTTTTATAAGAAATACTGAAATAAAGTAGATTAAATGAAAGGTGAATGCTTTTTCTAAAGCAGGGATTAGACCATGGGTGGGTTTCAGGAGGCCTGTGAATCTCCTGAAATAATGTCCAAAATTTTGTATGTGTTTTTTTCCGGAGGTGTTTCCATTAGTTTAGTTATATTTTCAAGTAAATCTCTTAACTTAGCAGTTGAAGGTCAGGATTGGAGAGATGGATGTTTGCACTTGACTTTGTTTGGGGTTCTTGTTCTTTCGTTAGAATCTGCCAGTGAATTTACTTTGACGAGACCAGGAAAAGGGCCATTATTATTTGATCAGGCTCCTTTCTTCTCATGTTATCCTTGCAACATACTCCCTATGGATTCCAGATTCCTCTCCTTGGCAGATGCCAACTACTGTGCAAGCTTACCACAGAGTTACTCATCTCAAACCTCCCCTGTGTGTGCCCCAAACCATCTAAAGAGACCTTCAAAATTTCACTTAGGAAGTAAGCATTGTGACATTTAGAAGCAAGATTTGGCTGTGAAGTAATGTGTTGACTGTATTATATGATGCCTGACATTTCAGAAACTGTCTAAGTCCTAAAAACTTAATTTGAAATGAGATACATTGCTGTATTCTAAGAGCAGAGCTAGGGAAACATTTGGAAACTGAAATATTATGGAATAGGCTTACTCTACAGTCTTCCTGTAGTGATATTTATTGCATACTTAATAAAACTGATGTAATGAAATTATAGCTATATAGTTGTTTTAAAAGTACTTTAGGGTCTTAGCTGTCATTATCTCATCTATTGATAAGCACGTTTTCTTTCTTTTCTTTAGGTATCCCAAAGGCATTCATGTTGAGACTTTAGAAACTGAAAAGGTAACCCCAAGGCTTATCCAGGGCCAACATTAAATGCACTGAACCAGTGCCATAGTAATCAAATACAAAGTGCAGTCAGATCAGGAAGTTGAAAATCAGAGTTGACTCCCATACGCATGAGCTGGGCGACATTGGACAAGTCATTTCCCCGCTGCCAGCCTCAGTTTCCTCATTTGTAAATCCACTCATGAGCATGGTGATGATGAGCTCTACTGTCTCACGGCTTTTTAAAAAGTAGTGGATGGAACTGAACTTTGTAAACTTGAGAGCATGCAAATGTTAGTACGTGTTCTCATCATCACAGAAAGCTGGTATGCATGGTACTCCTGGAGTAATTGCTTCTTGTTACATGGGCCACTAAAATTAGGTTTTAGAATCTGGGGCATAAGCATGCTGTCATCATGTATTCCCAGAGAGCAGTGATAGAACCGAAATGGGTAATGGTGGGCTGATGGTGGGTTCCTTTGACGGAACTATAGAATTTTAGAATTTATTTCATTTCTGTAACAGTTGATATCTGGCTGTCCTTTTTATAATGCAGAGTGAGAACTTTTCCTACCGTGTCTGATAAATGTTGTCCACGTTCCATTGCCAAGAATGTGTTGTCCAAAATGCCTGTTTAGTTTTTAAAGATGGAACTCCACCCTTTGCTTGGTTTTAAGTATGTATGGAATGTTATGATAGGAATAGTAGTAGTGGTGGTCAGACAGATGGAAATGGTGCGGAGACAAAAATATACATGTGAAATAAACTCAGTATTTTAAAAAAAAAAAAAAAGAATTTGGTTCTTGTTCTTAAGTGAGATGTATAATTAAGAGATTATGTATTAAATCTTGCTAGAAGATAAATCTCAAACTTTGACACAGGAGATTTTGTGGTGTTTGATTGATCCAGAATGCAGTGTGAGAAAGAAGATGCTAGTTACCCGACAAGTTACTGGAAAATCCAGGATTTTTCTCTTATGTTAATAAGATACAATACAGAAATTTTTTAAATTGAGGTAGGGTTGACTTACAGTATTAGTTTTAGGTATATAATATAATGATTTAAATTTATATGGGTTACATAGAATTTTTATTTTAAAACCAACTATTTTGAAATCCATGTTCAAGTACAACATCTTAGTGTCCATTATGGAGTGTCTTACTCTCACAGTCTCTTGATATTTATAATTGACTCTGTTGGGGTGAATTAATAAATCATAGGAAAATGTCATGGAAACATGGAGATGAGTTCTAGTTTGTAAAGCAACAACTCAACTTTGGTGGCATTTCAAGATACTTTGAATGTGTTTTTCCCCTGAAAGACTGTGCACTGATAAAAAGTTATAACTTCTAATGGTGGCAGAACCTGAATTTCAAGAGGGTGAGGCGGGTCGGGTAGCTTCCAGAAAATTGAATATCTGCCTTATGTCTTTTAGAAAGAGCGATACATTGTTATCAGCAAAGTAGATGAAGAAGAACGCAGAAGAGAGCAGCAGAAACACGCTAAGGAACAGGTGACTGAACTACACTCATTTCCTTTGGGTGAGAAATGCCAAGAGAATTGTAGAGCTTTTGTTAGATTCAATTTAGTGAATCATTTTCTACCATAGAAGAGTTGAATTCATAGCAAAACCTGAAAGAGAATGAGGGTAGGTATTTAGATGTAGCCAGCAAAGTGAGGGTGGCATTGTGGTGGACTGTCTTCACCTCCGTGAAGCCATCTCAGAGCAAGAGTTAGTGGCTATCATTCAGACTTTGTGTCACTGAGCATCTCAGCCCATTAAGTGATCTCACCGTGGCTAAATTCAGGCCCGGTTAACTAGTTTTCCTAAAACAAAGTTGAGACGATATGGGCCTACAGATGCATGCTCATAGTTAACGTTGGAACCTCACTCTAGTTGTCCTCTGGAGAATGGTTTCGAGCAGGAAGACTAGTTAAGCTGAAGAGTAACCAGCTAAGAGACACCAGTGGCCTTAAACAGGAGAAAGTGAAGTGGAAGTGTTAAATGGTCTTTCATGTCCAACTCTTTGCGACCTGATGGACTGTAGCCCACCAGGTTCCTCTGTCCATGGAATTCTCCAGGCAAGAATACTGGAGTGGGTTGCCATGCCCTCCTCTAGAGGGGCTTAGCTTTGAGAACAGGTTTTTTTTTTTTTTTCTTTTAAAAAAAATATTGTCTTAAAAAATTTAATTCTGGTAAAATATGTAACACGAAATTTACCATCTTTGCCATTTTGAAGTGTTCAGTTCTGTACTGTTAAGTACATTCACATTGTCCTACAACCATCACCACCATCCATCTCCAGACTATTTTTATCCTGCAAAATTGAAAGGCTATACCCATTAACTAGTAACTTCCCACTCCTCCCATCCCCCAGCCTCTGGTACCCACCGGTCTACCTTCTGTCTGTGAATTTGACTCCTCTCAATGCCTCACATAAGTGGAATTGGATAGTATTTGTCTTTCTGTTACTGGCTTTGTTCATTTAGCGTAATGGCATTTTGGGTTCATCTTTATTGTAGCATGCATCACAATTTCCTTTCTTTTTGAAGTCTGAATAATATTCTATATACCACATTATGTTTGTCCATTTACCTGTTTATGGACTCTTGTGTTGCTTCTGTCTTTCGGTTCTTGTGACTAATGCTGCTCTGAACATGGTTGTCAAGGACTCTCTTGAGTCCTTGCTTTCAATTCTTTGGGGCATATACCCAGGAGTGGAATTGCTGGATCATATGATAATTCTATTTTTAATTTTTTGAGGGACTACCATGCTATTTCCTACGTGACTGTACCACTTTTCATTCCCACCAACAAAGTACAAGTGTTCCAATTTCTCCACAAAACCACCAGTGCTTTTCAGACTCAAGAGTAGTTTAAGGAGGTAAACAATTTCAGTGAGGGTGAAGTGGGAGAGCAGGGGGCTTGCAGGTTCCTGGGAATTAAACTGGACCTAGTGAATTTTTTTTGTTTTAATTTAAATTTTTGACCATGCCACACAGCATGCAGGATCTTAGTTCCCTGACCAGGAGTAGAACCCATGCCCGTTGCAATGGAAGCACAGTCTTAACCCCTGGACCAGGGACATCCCAGGAGAAGAGTCATTAAGTAATTTAGCTGTGAAGAGATAAGGAGAAGGAGAATGGTTCTCTAGAGTTTAGAGTTAAGGAAGGGATTTCAAGATAGGAAAGAAATTGAGTCTGTTTAAGCACCGTCAAGAAGAAGACAGGAGAGAAGAAGCTGAGTGGGAATGCGTCTCAGTGTGATGCTATAAAAATTTTGTAAAAATGCATTTGACCAGGAAAAAAGACAGCGGGGTGGTGGGGGGGGCTTCCCTGGGGGCTCAGTTAGTAAAGAATCCTTCTGTAGCGCAGGAGGATCCTTGGGTTGGGACAATCCCCTAGAGAAGAGAATGGCAACCCACTCCAGTATTCAGTATTCTTGCCTGGAGAATTCCATGGACAGAGGAGCCTGGTGGGCTACAGTTCATGGGGTCAAAAAGAGTCTGACATGACTGAGCAACTAAGCACTCACTCAGGAAAAAAAAAAAAATCAGAGAATTCTTGATTAACAGATGGTCTGAGTGGTTCTCCTCAGAATGGAATGCAGTATTGATTTGGCCAGCAGGTGGCAGCTTTTAAAAGTCCCTGTTTATAAGACAACTTCTCGTTTAGTCCTTAAGTTGTATCAGACTCTGCAACCCTATGGACTGTAGCCCACCAGGTTCCTCTGTCCATGGGATTACCCAGGCAAGAATACTGGAATGGGTTGCCATTTCTTCCTCTAGGGGATCTTTCTGACCCAGGGATTGAACCCATGTCTCCTGCATTGGCAGATGGATTCTTTACTGCTGAGCCACCAGGAAGCCCCTCAAGGCAGCTTGAGGGATATGGAAATTTCAACAGTTGATTGGAAGTGATGGGTATACCCTAGCACTGTTATCTTAGTAACTAGTGAATAGTTTGCCACTTGCTCAGCCCTCTCTCTGAAACAGAAAAATGGTACATGCAGAAATCATTTCAAACACACTTGTTTGGGGGTGATGGACTCAAAGCAAACAAAAGTCATCTAACTGGATATAAAATTTCAGTCTCTGGTTTTTTTTTTTTTTTTTTGCTTAGATTCAATAAAGAACTCATTCAAATAAGGAACATATATATTTCAATAGTTGGTGTTTTGTTTTGTTTTTAAATTAGGAAGAACTGAATGATGCCGTGGGATTTTCTAGAGTCATTCATGCCATTGCTAATTCGGTAAGTGAAACACACTTTGTAATTAATTTCCTGGACATAACATTTACTGTGAAATGCCAAGTTATCATTGCAAATCCATCATCTGGTCACATTGATGTTAGAATGTTTTCCTGGTCTGGAGGGAGAAGTTAGAACTTCATAAAGATAGCTTGTTGTCATAATGTGCTCAGTGTGACATTGTAATTGCTGAATTACATCCAAACCATTTTTTCAGAAAGCATTTCTATTAAAATGCAGAAGAGGATTATACTGTGATGGCCTTATGTGGCTCCATGAAACTGATATTTATTATTCTCAAAACCAACAAGAAGCAGAATAGCAAACTAAAGAATATGAGGAGAAATAATCCAGTGTTTGAAACCTTGTATTCCTTCATTAAAAGAAATCTAGAGGATAAAAATAATTGTGTTGAATTCTTCCACTTAATTGAATCTTGTATCTTTGTTTTTAAAATAATCTTATTTATTTATTTATTTATTTTGGCTGTGCTGGGTCTTTGTTGCCGTGAGGGCTTTTCTCTAGTTTCAGCGAATAGGGGCTACTCTCTAGTTGCGATGCGCGGGCGTCTCATTGCGGTGACTTCTCTTGTTGTGGAGCACAGGCTCCAGACCACGTGGGCCTCAGTAGACATGGCACATGGGCTCAGTAGTTGTGTCTCCTGGGCTCTAGAGCACAGGCTTGATGGTTGTGGCACACGGGCTTAGTTGCTCCCCAGCATGTGGGATCTTCCCGGGCCAGGGATTGAACCTGTGTCTCCTGTATTGGCAGGCAGATTCTTTACCACTACCCCAGAGAAGCCCTGAATTAATTATATCTTGATAACATTTGATGCATTTAAAAAATGTGTCAACTGTTTATGTAAATGTGCTGGAGGATTCTGTGATAGATATAGTAGATATTTTCCCTTGTTTCTTACATCCTTTAAGAAAAGAAGCACACCCATCTTGCAGAGAGAAACTGGGTCTTGCTGCTGGTTGTTCTGTTGAGTTACCCATCCAAGTCACACTGCTTGCCTGATGCTAAACTTCCTGGAGTCCGAGACTTCCTTGTCCTTGAGTAGCTGGCCTAGGGAGAAGGATTTGTCTCCCTGGAGGAGTCATCTTGTCCCTTAAATGCTGAGCCCTGCATCGGGGAAGCTTGAGGGCAGTGCTTCAGGAGTCCGTGGTTGTCTCAACAGTAGGTGCAGCCTTGTCACACAGGAGCACTTTTGGGGAGGCAGCCACTGGCCCTGGGAAGGGGTAAACAGAACTTAGACCTTGAGAGAGAGAAGGGCTGGCTCCTCAGGAGCTCTTTCAAGTAAATGATATTACTGGAACAGAATAGAACCAGGGATGAGCCTGGAGAAAAACAAAGGTGTGGGTCTCTTGAGAAGTAGCCAAAAAGCTAGTTTAGAACTCAACATTTCAAAAAACTAAGGTCATGGCATCTGGTCCCATCACTTCATGGCAAATAGATGGGGAAACAATGGAAACAATGACAGACTTTTTCTTGGGCTCCAAAATCACTACAGGTGGTGACTGCAGCCATGAAATTAAAAGACACTTGCTCCTTGAAAGAAATGCTGTGACAAACCTAGATAGCGTATTAAAAAGCAGAGACATCACTTTGCCAACAAAGATCCATATAGTCAAAGTTACGGTTTTTCTAGTAGTCATGTATGGATGTGAGAGTTGGACCGTAAAAAACGCTGAGCACTGAAGAATTGATGCTTTTGAACTGTGGTGTTGGAGAGAAGACTCTTGTGAGTGCCTTGGACTGCAAGGAGATCAAAGCAATCAGTCCTGAATATTCAGGGTCTGAAAAGACCCTGATGCTGGGAAAGATTTAAGGCAGAAGGAGAAGAGGGTGACAGAAGATGAGATGGTCAGATGGCATCACTGATTCAATGGACATTAACTTGGGTAAACTCCACAAGATGGTGGGGGACAGGGAAGCCTGATGTGCTGCAGTCCAAAGAGTCAGGATATGACTGATCAACAGCAACAAGATTGTGTGTATCCAGAGAAGCAGAGAGGGCTTCCCTGGTGGCTCAGTGGTGAAGAATCTGCCTGTAATGCAAAAGTCTTGGGTTTGATCCCTGGATTAGAAAGATCTCTTGGAGAAGGGAATGGCAACCCACTCCAGTATTCTTGCCTGGTATATTCCATGGACAGAGGAGCCTGGTGGGCTACAGTCTATGAGGCCACAAAGAGTTGGACATGACCGAGAGGCACACACACCCACACAGAAGTAGAGGGGAGTTTCTGGTTGTGTTTGCTTACATTATACACACTTAACCAGCCGTTTTCAGAGCAGTGGTGGATTGACTGAAGCTGTCCCTGAAACAGATGTGGGGCAGCAGTTGGCTTTGAGCTCCCATAACCAGCATGATGGTTTAGGGGGCTTTTCCAAGATGGGGGCATTTGTTTGCCTTGTACAAACAATTCAGATCCTTGAGCCAGCTGTGCCTCTATTTTTCCTCTCTGTGGTCCCTCTTCTGCAGAGTGATTCATGGCAAGTTGTGGACCATTCGTAGTGCGTGTCACAGAGCATACCGTGATAAAAATTTAGCCCTGTTTATTAGTGATCCAGACATTTAAAATTTAAGTCACATACTTTACAACTACTAACATAGTTGAGCTCTGTATAGCCAGTGAACAAGTAAACACTCTGTATTAGACCAGATTCTTTCCCCGTCATTCTTAGTAAGGAATCTGTTTTCTCTAGTTTTAAAAAAAATTCGTATTAATTTTTCACCCACAGAAAAACTGGTAGAGGATTTCTATACGCCCGTCACCTGGCGACACCTGATGTTACTGTCTTGTATAACCACACAGTTGCAAAACCATGAAATTAGCCTTGGTACAATATTATGAGCTAACTTGAATTTAACCTGTTTTTTTTTTTTTTTCTTTTTCTATTGATGGTTCTATCTAGGATCCCACATTGAGTTTACTTGTTATTTCTCCTTACTCTTCTGCAGTCTGTAGTTTACTTTGTCTTTTATAACCTTGATGTTTTTAAAGAGTATTGATTGATTGTAATTGTGTCAGGTGTCCCTTGGTTTGGATTTGTTTGATCTTTTCTCACGTAGGATTGAAGACACAGTTTTGGCAGGCAGACCACAGAAATGATGGTTCATGACGTTGACCCCCATCACTCAGTTCAGGTGGTGACTGCTGGGTCTATGCACTGTAGAGTTACTGTTTTCCCTTTTGTAGTTAATAAATATATTGGGGGCGATATTTTGAGATGCTGAAAACCCTGTTTTTTCTTGAGCTTTTGCCAGTGACAGCATCTGTCGGTGGATCTTGCCTGCAGCCGTCATTACTGTGGTATTCTAGTGGCGAGTCTGTGTTTCCCTCTTTCTCCATTTGTTTCTGGAAATCTTCTAGAAGAGCCGCCCCTGCTCCCCTTCTGTTAATCCTTTTTTTTTTTTTTTTTGGACTCAGAGAAACTTATTTCATTCTACATATCTTTAAACAATTTGTTTATTTGGCTGCAGCAGGTCTTAGTTGCAGCGTGCAGGCTCTCTAGTTGTGGCACACAGGCTTAGTAGTTGGGGCTTGCGGGATGAGTTGCTCCAAGGCATGTAGGATCTTAGTTCCCTGATTAGAGATCGAACTGACATCCCCTGCAGTAGAAGGTGGATCCTTAACCACTTGACCACCAGGGAAGTCCCCATTGTATAGATTTATCTCTTAATTTAAAAACATTATTTATTTATTTATTTGTTTCTGGCTGTGCTGTCTTCATTGCCGCCTGTGGGCTTTAGTTGCAGTGGAGCAGGGGCTACTTTTCTCTGGTTGCGGTGCACGGCTTCCCGGTGCAGTGGCTTCTCTTGTTGTGGAGCAT
>NC_057410.1:2514714-2622287 GCF_019320065.1 Cervus canadensis
CCAGGAGTCTCCAGTGAAGGCGTGGGTGGGTGGTGGCCTGCTGCAGCGTTGGGGGCACGGACTGTAGCAGTACATGCCTGGGATCTTTTGAGGGAGGCCACCACTATCTTCATCACCTCCACCATAGTTTGGCCCCAGGTAAATAGCAGGGAGGGAACACAGCTCCACCCATCAACAGAAAATTGGATTAAAGATTTACTGAGCGTGGCCCCGCCCATCAGAACAAGACCCAGTATCCCCATCAGTCAGTCTATCCCATCAGGAAGCTTTCATAAGCCTCTTTTCCTTCTCCATCAGAGGGCAGACAGACTGAAACCACCATCACAGAAAACTAACCAATCTGATCACATGGACCACAGCCTTGTCTAACTCAATGAAACTATGAGCCATGCCGTGTAGAGCCACCCAAGACGGACGGGTCATGGTGGAGAGTTCTGGCAAAATGTGGTCCACTGGAGAAGGGAATGGCAAACCATTTCAGTATTCCTGCCTTGAGAACCCCATGAACAGTATGAAAAGGCAAAAAGATAGGACATTGAAAGATGAACTCCCCAGGTCAGTAGGTGCCCTATATGCTACTGGAGATCAGTGGAGAAATAACTCCAGAAAGAATGAAGAGATGGAGCAAAAGCAAAAACAATGCCCAGTTGTGGATATGACTGGTGATAGAAGCAAGGTCCAATGGTGTAAAGAGCAATATTGCATAGCAACCTGGAATCTTAGGTCCATTAGTCAAGCAAATTGGAAGTGATCAAACAGGAGATGGCAAGAGTGAACGTTGACATTTTAGGAATCAGCGAACTAAAATGGACTGGAATATGTGAATTTAACTCAGATGATCATTATATCTACTACTGTGGGCAAGAACCCCTTAGAAAAAAATGGAATAGCCATCATAGTCAACAAAAGAGTCCAAAATGGAGTACTTGGATGCATTCTCAAAAATGACAGAATGATCTCTGTTTCCAAGGCAAACCATTCAATATCATGGTAATCCAAGTCTATGCCCCAACCAGTAATGCTGAAGAAGCTGAAGTTGAAGACCTACAAGAGTCTATGAAGTAGTCTATGAAGACAAGTAGTCTATGAAGACCTACAAGACCTTCTGGAATTAACACCCAAAAAAGATGTCCTTTTCATTATAGGGGACTGGAATGCGAAAGTAGGAAGTCAGGAAACACCTGGAGTAACAGGCAAATTTGGCCTTGGAGTACGGAATGAAGCAGGGCAAAGGCTGATAGAGTTCTACCAAGAGAATGCACTGGTCATAGCAAACACCCTCTTCCAACAACACAAGAGAAGACTCTACACATGGACATCACCAGATGGTCAACACTGAAATCAGATTGATTATATTCTTTGCAGCCAAAGATGGAGAAGCTCCATACAGTCAGCAAAAACAAGACCAGGAGCTGACTAGGCTCAAATCATGAACTCCTTATTGTGAAATTCAGACTTAAATTGAAGAAAGTAGGGAAAACCACTAGATCATTCAGGCATGACCTAAATCAAATCCCTAACGATTATACAATGGAAGTGACAAATAGATTTAAGGGGCTAGATCTGATAGACAGAGAGCCTGATGAACTATGGACGGAGGTTTGTGACATTGTACAGGAGACAGGTAGCAAGAACATCCCCAAGAAAAAGAAATGCAAAAAAGCAACATGGCTGTTTGAGGAGGTCTTAAAATAGCTGTGAAAAGAAGAGAAGCAAAAAGCCAAGGAGAAAAGGAAAGATATACCCATTTGAATACACAGTTCCAAAGAATGGCAAGGAGAGATAAGAAAGCCTTCCTCAGGGATCAGTGCAAAGAAATAGAGGAAAACAATAGAATGGGAAAGACTAGAGATCTCTTGAAGAAAATTAGAGATACCAAGTGAACATTTCATACAAAGATGAGCTCAATAAAGGACAGAAATGGTATGGACCTAACATAAGCGGAAGATATTAAGAAGAGGTGGCAAGAATACACAGAAAAACTGTACAAGAAAGATCTCATGACCCAGATAATCACAATGGTGTGATCACTCACCTAGAACCAGACATCCTGGAATGTGAAGTCAAGTGGGCCTTAGGAGAAATCACTATGAACAAAGCTAGTGGAGGTGATGGAATTCCACTTGAGCTATTTCAAATCCTAAAAGATGATGCTGTGAAGGTGCTGCACTCAATATGTCAGCAAATTTGGAAAACTCAGCAGTGGCCAGAGGACTGGAAAAGGTCAGTTTTCATTCCAATCCCAAGAAAGGGTGCCAAAGAATGTTCAAGCTACCGCACAATTGCACTCATCTCACACACTAGTAAAGTAATGCTCAAAATTCTCCAAGCCAGGCTTCAGCAGTACGTGAACTTTGAACTGTGAACTTCCAGATGTTCAAGCTGGATTTAGAAAAGGCAGAGGAACTAGAGATCAAATTGCCAACATCCGTTGTATCATCAAACAAGCAAGAGTTCCAGAAAAACATCTATTTCTTCTTTATTGACTATGCCAAAGCCTTTAACTGTGTGGATCACAAAAAACTGTGGAAAATTCTTAGAGAGATGGGAATACCAGACCACCTGACCTGCCTCTTGAGAAACCTGTATGCAGGTCAAGAAGCAACAGTGAGAACTGGACATGGAACGAAAGACTTGTTCCAAATTGGGAAAGGAGAACATCAAGGCTGTATATTGTCACCCTGCTTATTTAACTTATATGCAGAGTACATCATGAGAAATGCTGGGCTGGATGAAGCATAAGCTGGAATCAAGATTGCTGGGAGAGATATCAATAACCTTAGATATGCAGATGACAGCAGCCTTATGGCAGAAAGTTAAGAACTAAAGAGCCACTTGATGAAAGTGAAAGAGGAGAGTGAAAAAGTTGGCTTAAAGCTCAACATTCAAAAAACTAAGATCATGGCATCTGGTCCCATCACCTCATGGCAAATGGGGAAACAGTAGAAACAGTGTCAGAATTTATTTTCTTGGGCTCCAAAATCACTGCAGATGGTGACTGCAACCATGAAATTAAAAGATGCTTATTCCTTGGAAGGAAAGTTATGACCAACCTAGACAGCACATTAAAAAGCAGAGACATTACTTTGTCAACAAAGGTCCGTCTAATCAAGGCTATGGTTTTCCTAGTAGTCATGTATGGATGTGAGATTTGGACTATAAAGAAAGCTGAGCACCAAAGAATTGATGCTTTTGAACTGTGGTGTTGGAGAAGACTCTTGAGAGTCCCTTGGACTGCAAGGAGATCCAACCAGTCCATCCTAAAGGAGATCAGTCCTGAATGGTCATTGGAAGGATTGATGTTGAAGCTGAAACTCCAAAACTTTGTCCACCTGATAGGAAGAGCTGACTCATTAGAAAATACCCTGATGCTGGGAAAGATTGAGGGCAGGAGGAGAAGGGAATGACAGAGGATGAGATGGTTGGATGGCATCACTGACTCAATGGACATGAGTTTGAATAGGCTCCGGGAGTTGGTTATGGACAGGGAGATCTGACACGCTGCAGTCCATGGCATCGCAAAAAGTCAAACATGACTGAGCGACTGAACTGAAGTGATAAATAAATACACACACACACACACACACACACTTCCTAAAATCGATAAGAAAAAGACAAACTTTTGACCCAACATATTCAATGTTTCTGGAAGTGTCTTTGACAAACTCCATCATAGATACTTGAGCAGTCTTTAGGTTTTTGAGCAAAGCTCTTCCATCCTCTCTGGATCAGTATTCCTTTTGAGAAATACTTTCTGGCCTGTGATCCAACCTTATTAGAGATTGAACACTTAAGATGACCTGCGTTGCCAGCATGAACACTGTGAGGAAGAGGCCACATTTTTGCCATTCCTGTTATTTTTTTTTTTTTTCTGGCAGGCATGATCCTGTGGGTGGAATTTGTTTCCCTCATGGTAACTGTAGTGGAGACTCTTCCCCAGCATCGTGCATGTTGAGTAGCAGGATGTGGTGACTCAGACAGGTGGTTCTTTGAACGTAGCTGTGTGGTCCGATTTGAACCCAGCCGAGTGGTCCGGTTCCCTGGCTTCCGGATCACGTGTGGCCCTTTCGGTGGTCCACTTTTGTTGCATTGTTTTGGGAGTTGTTCCTGGAGGCCCAGAGAGTCAGTTCAGGTGGGCTGGGAAGCAGGTATCAAGATGGAGTTAAATGTGCAAGAAATGTACTGGGGGAAGCGCTTGTGAAGAAGGAAGGGGGAGGCGGCGGGAGTGGGTGAGTTTCAGACTGATGAAGTTCCGACATCTGGAGGGAAGGAAGGGGGACCCTCAGATTGTAGCATAGTTCTGAGAAAATCTCAGCCAGGATGATTGGAAGTCCCTGAGGAAAAACTGCTCAATAATTCAGCTAGTGCAGGAGGAACCTGATCCAGCACCCCGCCTGGGCTCAGCCAGGGGCTGGGGGCAGCCTGGAGGGCGTGTGGCCTTGTCTGTGCCCTGCAGTGGTCCCTGCAGGTGGCAGCAGTCAGCTAACCATGCTCCTCAAAGCAAGTTTCTTCTCAAAACCTCAAAGCAAGTTTCTTCTCAAAAAAAGATCTGAGCCCACATTCTCTTGGCTGCTTTGCTTAGACTAGAGGCTTCTCTTGTCTTTCCAGTGACTTTTGGGGGAGCATCTAAATTCTTTTGAAAACTATTCTCTGTTTAAACTAGCTGGTATAATATCTGTTATCTGTAGTTTAGCTCTGATCAATACAACCCTTAAGCTTATCAGAGTATCTGGCATACTGTAGATGATCAATACATACTTCTTTATGAATGAATTTAAGTGGAGTGGCGGATGGTCAGGATATTTAATATCTAATTGCCAACTGTTTGTGTTGTTGCAAGCAATCCTTTTAGCAAGATGTGACAGACTCGTAGAACCAGGTTTAGGGATGATTCGAGGGAATAAAGGGGGTGGGCAGCAAAGGAAGATGTGGCTGCCCGCCCCACTCCCCAACCTGCTGATCCTGTGTTGAGCAGCAGGTTGAGGTCCAAGGGAGCAGGCTGTGGCTGGCAATGCATGGTAGTTGCTCCTGGGGTACAGAGAAGCTGCAGCTTAGATCCCACGCAGGAGCTGATGAAAGGAAAACTACACCGGAGGAAGGTTCCCTTTGAGCGGGGCAGGGGGGATGTAGGGGTGTGTGGGGTGGGTGGCAGAGACTGATATGTGGGTTTATATGCAAATATGTGAATTCCATATAAATCTATATACCTCTCTCTCTGAGATTTAAAAAGCCAACCGTAAGAGCCACCTCCTTTTCTCTCTCTTGCTGCCATCCCAAGGGATCTCCCATCCTTTATTACAGCTGAGCAGCCCCATTAAAAGGAAGGATTAGGGACATCACCCCAATTCGGTTCACCCTTGGGAAGGCTTGGTGTGTTTATAAAATTTCAGCTATTTCCTGAAAACTAGGTTTAGTAAACTTTAATCTCTCCTCTCAAATTCCCAAAAGACATTGAGTAAATCACACAGAGAAAAATTCTGAAGGAGGTAGTTATCATCAAAGTCTTGCTGAAAAATTCCTGAACAAAACATACTTAACATATTGAGACTTCTAAAATTAAAATTTAGTTAGCACTGTCCTAAAACACTCACTGTTTTGTTTTTTGCTGAGAACTGTAGGAGACTTAGGTGGAAGTGGTAATTTGTCCAGATAATAAACACTTAAGAACAGGAGTAGTAATCGAAGTTTCTTCTCAACCATATCTCAGGCTAATGGAGCAGAGTGATTTCTATTTGGATAGGCTTCACTCCCGCACACCTGGAACCGCCCAGGCTGGTGAAAGAAACCTATCCGGTATTTAGCTTTGCCAAGTGTTTAATATTTCAACTGGAGAGTTATGGAACCTCACTGGAAGAGGAGGACAAATCTAAGTCAGTGTCTAATTCTCAACCTTCCTGCTTTCTTTTCCTCCTGGTGACCAGATGCTCCCTGCAGACCAGGGCTTTAGGTCATAATTGGGTCTAGTTACCACAACTCAGGCACTGTACCCTCCATACAAAAACACTTAAACACGTAGGAAGATGCCATTAATACACGTCAATGAAAGTATTATACGTATAAAATGTGGACTTTTTTTAAAGTTGACATTAAAAAATTATAAATTATTCAATGAGTGTTAAAATGCTGAATCATTTCTTAAATCCAATAGGATTTTTAGTCTTAACAGTTTGTTCAAAGCAGAATCTAAATAAGGCCCATGCATTGAGGCTGGTTGGTGTGTCTTTAAGGCTCTTGTCCCCAGATTTTCCCCATCTCTCTCTCTGTTGTCTCTTTTTGCAACTTACTTGTTGAAGAAACAAGATCATTTGTTCTGTAGATTTTCCCATTATCTGGATCTTGCTGATTGTACCCCCTTGTGATATCTCTCAGTCTATTTTTCTGCTCTTTATTTTCCTACAAATTGGTCATTGGATGGAGATTGGATTACATTCATGGCTGCTTTTTGGTAAGACTCATTCAAGGATGAGTAAAGAATACGGTAAAGAATCCATCTGCAACGCAGGAGACCCCCGTTTGATTCCTGGGTTGGGAAGATCCGCTGGAGAAGGGATAGGCTACCCACTCCAATATTCTTGGGCTTCCTTGGTGGCTCAGCTCTTGAAGAATCTGCCTGCAATGCAGGAGACCTGGGTTCCATCCCTGGGTTGGGAAGATCCCTTGGAGAAGGGAACAGCTACCCACTCCAATACTCTGGCCTGGAGAATTCCATGGACTGTATATCCATGGGGTCACAAAGAGCTGGACATGACTGAGTGACTTTCACTCACTATTCATGGATGGACTTACGCTTCTACTAGGGGATGTATGATACCCAATTATCTCTCTTTTTGTGATGGTAACAACCATTGGTGACCCCTGATTAGATTCATTAATTCATTAGGTGGAGCCTGGCTTTTATTTTGAAGTACTTATAAACTCATCCCATCCTATATAGTCGCTCAGTCATGTCTGACTCTTTGTGACCCTAGGGTCTGTCCATAGAATTCACCAGGCAAAAATACTGGAATGGGCTGCCATTCCCTTCTCCAGTGGATCTTCCTGACCCAGGGATCAAACCCGGGTCTCCTGCATTGCAGGCAGATTCTTTACCATCTAAGCCACCAGGGAAGCCCCCTATAAACTCATAGGAAGTTGCAGAAATTGCAAAGAGAGTCACATGTATCCTTCACCCAACTTCCCTTAGCTATTGAAGTAAACATCTTATATAACCCTAGTTCAATATCAAAACTGGGAAACTGACACCAGCATAATAATAGTACATTTAAAAACGTATCTGATAACATTTTCCCTTTAAAAGTCTAGTGAAAGAATCAAAATGAAAACTGTTCATGATTTGGTTAATTATATGTGTTTCACAGTTTTATTTCAGCTTGAAATATGGGTTTTTCTCTAAAAGTTAATTTATGAACCTAGGTTAAAAATACATCAAAGCTAGCTTTATTTTGAGTTGAAGACAGTTTGGCACTGTCTGACCCTATTCCAGGAGACTTACTTGTAATTCAATGGTATAAATTTGGATTTGAGGTGTCTAGCAAAAAAATGCCAAAGGCCCACTTTCCTTTTGTTAGACGCAGAAGAAACAGCTTTTCAGAGGTGAGGTCATCTTCCTTTCCCTTGAAATTCAGGGAATGCACTTATATAATGACTTCATGGAAAAATAGTACAGCACACAGTTAAAGGAATGACAGAAACATTTTCTTTACTGCTTTCTAATTTACAAAGGGCGTTAGTTAAATAAAGCTACACCTTAATTAGGTGTCAGAGCTTGAGAGTCAGTGGAGAACACATCTTGCTTGAAATCTGGATCCCTTCTTTTATGGCAAAAGAAAACTTGGCAGTTTCAACATGTTCACAGTGCTGCTTACAAGAGTTTAAACATCACTATTTGTTGGGACATTTCTGAGGATTCTTTCTTCTCTAATTTGGAAATTTAGAAGTATTCTTTAGGTTTATAACTTGCAAAAATTGGGAGAAATTTTAAAGATCATGTGAGCTATCTAGTCATGTTATAGATTAAAGACTGAGGCCTGGAGGGGTTAAGTGATTCCCTCACCCAGTCAGCCATTGGCTGGGTCAGCGCGGCTATGCCTCTGACAAGGCAGGATGTGGGGCAGGTGAAAAGCAGGTGCAGAGGTACAGAAGGCAGGGAGGGTGCTTCCCTTGGGGTCCTGCAAGGGCACTCTAAGCTCCAGAGGACTGGGCCCTGCTCTCTCGGCTCACTCTTGTGTCTCTAGGGTTCACTAAAGGGTTCATGTCTAGCAAATGTAGACGAGGCTCTCAGAGTCAGAACACAGGTCAAGGATAGGATTTGCATGTAGAGAGTGATGGGAGATGAGACTGAAAAGCCTGGCTGAAAAAGATCATCACACTCTTTATTCACCATGTTAAAAAGTTTGAACTTTCTGTAGGTGGATGATAGCGCTGAAGAATTGTAACATAACACAATCAAACGATCATTTCAGAAAGGTCGTTGGCAGCAATAGAAAGATGCACAGCTCGAGGCTGGTGAGGCTGGAGCAGAGACAGCGCTGAGAGCTGCTGCGGAAGGAAGGGGGCTGTGCTGAGGATCTGAACTAAGGCAGTGATGGGGCACCGGGATCACAGAGTTGAAAGATGCTCGGCAGGTAGCCCTGATCAGACAGGGACTCACTGTAGAGGAGTGAAGACTAACTTCCCTGTTTCTGGTGAAGGCAAAGTAGTTGATGGTGTTTGATCTGCTAAGATAAGGAAGGCAGATTTGCTGGGCAAAGATGAGGAGATTGACTCTGGTGATGAGGGATGTAGGTCTGGAGCTCAGTAGAGAAGTGCCAGCCTCTCAGGGAAGAGACAGTATAGTGGAAATCCACGAATTTAACTTAATGCTTTTTTTTTTTTTAAAGTATTTTGTCTACACATTATGGATTTCAGTGTGTTCCTGGCCTTAACAAGCAACTCACTCAGTTTGCGGTTCCTTTGCAGCAATGATTAAAATAAAAGTGCTTCCCAGCAAAAGAGACCATAATCAAAATGAAAAGACAACTTGCAGAATGGGAGAAAATATTTACAAACTGTGTAACCAACAAGGGCTTAATTTCTAAAATATACAAACAGTTCATACAACTCAACAACAACAAAAAATGAATGACCCAATAGAAAAATGAGCAGAAGAGCATAAAAAATAACATGTACACAGAAATTCCCCGCCCCCCCCCCAAAAAAAAGAGCTAAGTAAACATTTCTCCAAAGAAGGCATACAGATGGCCAACGGGCACATGTAAAGATTCTCAACATCGCTAGTTATTAGAGAAATACAAATTGAAACTACAATGAGGAACCACTTCACATGAAGTGTACCACTTCGCTACATTGGTCAGAATGGCTATCATTAAAGTCTAAATAACAAATGCTGGAGAGGGTGTGAAGAAAAGAGAACTCGCCTATACTGTTGGTGGGAATGTAAATTGGTGCACCCACTATGGAAAACAGTATGGAGATTCCTCAAAAAACTAAAAATAGAGTTGCCATGTGATCCAGCAATCCCACTCCTGGGTATATATCCAGACAAAACTGTAATTCAAAAAGATACATACACCCCTATGTTCATAGCAGGACTATTCACAATAGCCAAGTCATGGAAACAACCTACATGTTCATTGATTGATAGAGAAGATGTTGTATGTATATACAATGGAATGCTCCTCAGCCATAGAAAAGGATGAAGTGATGCTATCTGCAGCAACATGAAACTAGAGGTTATTAAACCAAGTGAAGCAAGTCAGAAAAACACATATCCTATAATATCACTTATATGCGGGATGTAAAATATGACACAAATGAACTTACCTATGAAATAGAAAGAGACTCACAGACATAGAGAACAGGCTTGTGGTTGCCCAGGAGGAGGGGATTGGGGGTGATGGAGTGGGAGTCTGGGGTCAGTAGATACAAACTATTATATACAAGATGGCTAAACAACAAGGTCTTACTATATAGCAAGAAAAGTAAAGTGAAAGTGTGAGTCGCTCAGTCGTGCCCAACTCTTTGTGAACTGTAGTACCCCATGAACTATAGTCCACCAGGCTCCTCTGTGCATGGAATTCTCTGGGCAAGAATACTTGAGTGGGTTGCCATTCCCTTCCCCAGGAGATCTTCCTTACCAGGGATCGAACCCAGCTCTCCCAAATTGCAGGCAAATTCTTCACCATCTGAGCCACTAGGGAAGCCCATTCAATAGCCCATATAGTATAGGGAACTACATTCAATATCTGGTGATAAACCATAATGGAAAAGGATTTATAAAAAAAGAACATATGTATGTACAACTGAATAACTTTGTTGTATAGCAGAAATTAGCACAACATTGTCAATCAACTGTACTTCAAAAAAACCAAAAAAACAAAAAACACCTGCATCTACAATATCTCTCTCTCCTAATACGTTGTCCACACAGGTTTGGAGGAGAGGCTGAGGGTCCAGAGAGGAGAAGGAAAGGCAGGACCCCTAGGAGTTAACACCTCCAGCCACACGCACCACTGAAGGAGACCGCAGTGTGGGTTGGGGGTGGTGAGTAATCCATCAGCTCTCTCCAATCAAGTTGCGCCCTCTGGTTCTCACCTCCTTCCTTCCCTGATCTCCTTTCTTCTTCCCAACTCTGTCTTCCAACCTCACATGTTAACCTTGAGAGGAGTTCCGGAAAAACACGATTTTCTCTGTCTCATTACATTTCTACCCTTTTAAAGTTGGTTACCCATTTGATTAAATTCATCTACTTTTACTTCTGTGTTTCTGACCGTATGACAAGCTTTTTGTGGGGAGGAAGCACAACGAACTCATCTTTTTGGAACCCAGACCCCAGTTTCATTCCTAGTTCAGCTCTTAATAAATGGAATTGAAATGACACTATTTTATAGTTTCAAGTGTTTATATATATAGTAAAATAAAGAAGTTTCCATAAGAATTATAAAATCTTTCATAAAAGAAACAAGTTCCCTACTCTCTTATTTAACAGAAAAATTTCTTACATTATAAAGAGTGCTCAGAATATAGAAATATTTTCTATAAAAGCTATGTTTTGAACTATACTGTCTTTTTTTTTTTCCTCAGTGATCTTTGGATTTGGTAACATCTTTGATTATATACTCACAGTTTTAAAAGTAAAGGATGATTTCATCTGAGGCAGATTGAACTTACATGAAAGCGCTTACATGTGCTGGCAATGTGAGTATAAGAGAATGCACTTACAATGAACATTTCACACAATAAATAAGCTAGTCTTTGAGTTGCCCAGTTAGGAAGGCTGGGGTATGCGGAGATTAATGCTGGGTAGTCTAACATTCTTAATGAAACTTGTTAACAAGTGAGATAGGACTTAACAAAGAATTTCAGTTTTAAAGACATGGCAAGTTCAGTTCAGTTGCTCAGCTTGTCCAACTCTTTGCTACCCCATGGACTGCAGCGTGCCAGGCTTCCTTGTCCATCTCCAATTCCCGGAGCTTACTCAATTTCATGTCCATCAGGTTAGTGATGCCATCCAACCATCTCATCCTCTGTCAGCCCCTTCTCCTGCCTTCAATCTTTCCCAGCATCAGGGTCTTTTCAGTTGAGTCAGCTCTTCACATCAGGTGGCCAAAGTATTGGCGTTTCAGCTTCAACATCAGTCCTTTCAATGAGTATTCAGGACTGACTTCCTTTAGGATGGACTGGTTGGATCTCCTTGCAGTCCAAGGGACTCTCAAGAGTCTTCTCCAACTCCACAGTTCAAAAGCATCAATTCTTCGGTGCTCAGCTTTTTTTATAGTCCAACTCACATCCATACATGACTACTGGAAAAACCGTGGCTTTGACTAGACGGACATTTGTTGGCAAAGTAATGTCTCTGCTATTTAATATGCTGTCTAGGTTGATCATAGCTTTCCTTCCAAGGAGCAAGCATCTTTTAATTTCATGGCTGCTATCACCATCTGTAGTGATTTTGGAGCCCCCTAAAATAAAGTCTGTCACTGTTTCCATTGTTTCCCCATCTATTTGCCATGAAGTGATGGGATCAGATGCCATGATCTTTGTTTCCTGAATGTTGCGTTTGAAGCCAACTTTTTCATTCTCCTCTTTCACTTTAATCAAGAGGCTCTTTAATTCTTCTTCACTTTCTGCCATAGGGGTGGTGTCATCTGCATATCTGAGGTTATTGATATTTCTCCTGGCAATCTTGATTCCAGCTTGTGCTTCATCCGGCCCAGCATTTCTCATGATTTACTCTGCATATAAGTTAAATAAGCAGGGTGACAATATACAGCCTTGATGTACTCGTTTCCCGATTTGGAACCAGTCTGTTGTTCCATGTCCAGTTCTCCCTGTTGCTTCTTGACCTGCATACAGATTTCTTAGGAGGCAGGTCAGGTGGTCTGGTATTCCTATGTCTTTAAGAATTTTCCAGTTTATTGTGATCCACACAACCCAGTCGAAGGCTTTGGCATAGTCAATAAAGCAGAAGTAGATGTTTTTCTGGAACTCTCTTGCTTTTTCAATGATCCAACCGATGTTGGCAATTTGATCTCTGGTTCCTCTGCCTTTTCTAAATCCAGCTTGAACATCTGGAAGTTCACGGTTCACATATTGCTAAAGCCTGGCTTGGAGAATTTTGAGCATTACTTTACTAGCGTGTGAGATGAGTATAATTGTGTGGTAGTTTGAACATTCTTTGGCATTGCCTTTCGTTGGGATTGGAATGAAAACTGACCTTTTCCAGCCCTGTGGCCACTGCTGAGTTTTCCAAATAGGCTGGCATATTGAGTGCAGCACTTTCACAGCATCATCTTTTAGGATTTGAAATAGCTCAAGTGGAATTCCATCACCTCCACTAGCTTTGTTCATAGTGATGTTTCCTAAGGCCCACTTGATTTCACAATGCACAAATAAAACATCTCTCTGAGGGATTTTGTTTTCTTCCTAGGAGCCAGAAATTGATTGGATTATACAGAAAAAAGTTTTTTTTCCCTCCCTTTGAATGAGAAAAAAATTTACAGATCTTCTATTTCCTATTCTCTTTCAATGTTCAGTTTTCTCACTAATGCAGCTTTTAGTTTTTAATGAAAAGTAAATTTTTAAAGAAGCAATCTGTAAATTATTGTATGTTCTTAAGAATTCAAGCAATACAGAAGTAAGGGCATAGAGCAACAAGAGAAAGTCCTTTTACTTTTAATATAATTTAATTTTTTAAAAATTTACTTTTTAAATTGAATATAATTGCTTATATGGAATTTAAATTGGAATATAATTGCTTATGCAGTAGTCTTGTAAAGACGTGAGAGTTGGACTGTAAAGAAAGCTAAGCACTGAAGAATTGATGCTTTGAACTGTGATGTTTGAGAAGACTCTTGAGAGTCTCTTGGACTGCAAGGAGATCCAACAGTTCATCCTAAAGGAAATCAGTCCTGAATATTTATTGGAAGGACTGATGCTGAAGCTAAAACTTCAATACTTTGGCCACCTGATGTGAAGAACTGACTCATTTGAAAAGACCCTGATGCTGGGAAAGATTGAAGGCAGGAGGAGAAGGGGCTGACAGAGGATGAGATGGTTGGGTGGCATCACTGACTCAATGGACATGAATTTGAGTAAACTCTGGGAGTTGGTGATGGACAGGGAGGCCTGTCTTGCTGCAGTCCATGGGGTCGCAGAGTCGGACACGACTGAGCGACTGAACCGACTGACTGTTAATTGCTTTACTATGTTGTGTTGATTTCTGCCATACAACGACGTGAGACAGCTATAAGTATACGTATCTTCTCAGATGGTAAAGAATCTGCCTGCAATGCAGGAGACATGGATTTGATCCCTAGGTCAGGAAGATCCCCTGAAGAAGAGAATAGCAATCCATTCCAGTATTCTTGCCTGGAGAATTCTATGGACAGACCTTGGGGTTGCAGAGAATTGGACAGGACTGAGTGACTGACACCTACCATTCCCTCTTAAGCCTCACTTTCACTCCACCCCGAATCCAAACCCTCTTGGTCATCACAGAGCACCCAGCTGCTCTCCCTTTGTTATGCAGCAGCTTCCCAGGAACCATCTGTTTACCATGGTAGTGTATATACGTCATTGCTACTGAGAGCTTACAGTGAATGGTGTCCGATTCGTGGTCTCCCAAGAAGATTTAGCTTCGGGACCAGGGACCAAGCTTGATCACTCAAGAGTTTTTGTGTAGCAGAGTTTTAGTAAAGTGAGAAAAGGAACAGAGAAAGCTTCTGAAAGAGACATCAGAAGGGAGATGGACAGTGACCCCCTCGCTAGACTTTAGCAAGGGAACTATATTCTTTTTAAATTGGTTATTACAATAAAAAGAATGGCTCAAGGTTGTAAAGATTTTACCAGACCCACTCCCATAATGTACATTTTAAGATAACAGGATGAGTCAGAAGGTTTTCAGGAAGGACAAATTGTCCTCAAGCAGGATACACTGTTGTTTGAAGTGAGTTTTTTGTTGTGTAATCATTAGTTTGGGGCTTAAAGAAAAAAATGTTTTATGTGACTAAGACTAAGGAATGTATAGAAAAAAGATGTTTGTCCTTTCCTCCTCCTTGAGAATTCCAGACCCCTATCTCCTCAAGGACCCCAGGCTCCTCTCTCCTGGGGACCCGGGCTCCCCGGACTTCTTATCGACCTACCTAGGAATTGACTCTCACACTGCTTTCTCAGTTTGCCTCACTCTCTCCTTCCCATGCTATGTCCACAAGTCCATTCTCTATGTCTGCATCTCTATTCCTGCCCTGCAAATAGGTTGGTTCTTCTAGATTCCATATATATGTTAATACACTGTATTTGTCTTTCGGAAGGTTCTCAGGAAGGTTCTTTTAAACGCATCCTTTTCCCAAACCACCTCTTCCTCAGCAGTGATTGCTAGGACAGTTTGATGTGTATTTTTCAGACTCTTTCCTGTGTATTTACATACATATGTATGCACTCTAACTTGAATCTCTTATTTTTTAACATGAGTGAAAATATTACATGTATTGTTTTGCAATTTGCTATTCTTTTTGAATGATCTTAACATTTTTTCATGTCACTACATATAAATCTACCGTATTCCATCTGAGCTTTGCTCAGTGTTACAGAACGTGTGTGGAAGAAACCACAGCTATGCATACTTTGCCAGTAAGCTCTTGATTTGGTCCAGGTAAAGGGTGGCATCACCAACTCGGTGGACATGAGTTGGAGCAAGCTCCGGGGGTTGGTGATCGACAGGGAAGCCTGGCGTGCTGCAGTCATGGGGTTGCAAAGAGTCAGACAGGACTGAGCAACTGAACCGAACTGACTGAAAAGGCAAATATCTCTTGTTCTCAGAGAAGGTAGGCCCTTTCTCCAGCCAGTCGGCCTCCTTTGCAAGTATGTACTTCCCACCCTTTGTAATATCTAGAGAGACCGAGTGACACCATCCGGACTAGGAAATGTGAGGGGAAGTCGGCAGAGAGGTGTCCGGGAATCTCTATTCCTTGAAAAAGAGCGAAAGCATCATAAGGAGGTTTTATCTCTGCCTTGGCTGTTCTTCTCACATCCTCCACTTCCTGCTTTGAAGTCGATTGCAATTTCTGGAGCTTGAAACTATCTTGAGGCCACAAGGCCACAGGCATAAGGCTGCAAAGTCAACATGCCAACCTTATTATTTCATTTTTCTGTCTAACATACCACCTTGAAATCACAGGATTACAAGTGTCAACTTTTGTTTCCATGCTCAGAGATATGCAAGCTATTTCGGGCTCTGCTGGGCTCATTTGAGACTGGCTGGGTGTGGCTCCAAGTTGGGTGTTAGGTTCAGGTCTCTTCTATGTATTTCCTCATTTTCCTTGCATCAGTAGCTCTATAATGTAGTTCCTTTGATGAAGGAACCCAGGAGTGCAAAGAGGTGAGTAGAAACACAAGATACTTATGATCTTGGCTTAGAACTGGCATATACACAGTTACTTCCACTCACATTCAACTGGCCAATCAAGGTTGCAAGGCCAAGTCTAACATCAGCCTGTTCTAGCACACTGCAAGGTTACACTGCAGACAGAGTGAAGAGCTGAGAACATAATCCAGTCAGCACTCAAAGACGGAGGAGTTGAGGGGTGAAAAGATGTTGGGTCCTTGATGACAAAGTGGAGCAGCTGAGCAAATAGCGGTATGAGTTTTACTCAGAGCTTGTTATGTGATAAAAAAAAAAAAAAAAGAGTCCCTATTTATTTAAGGCACAATTTCTGCTGGTAGTTGAAGACATTTCAAAATGATAAAATATAGTTGTATTCTAAATAAACTGTTTTTTATTGATGGGCATTTAAGTCATTTCCAATTTTCCTTTATTACAATGCTACAATGAGCATTTTATATACAACATGACCAAAATGTATGTGTATTTCTATCAGATGAGTTCTTAGATACAGAATTGCTGAGCAGAAGAGTATTTACATTTAAAATTTGATAGATAACATCAGATTGTCCTCCACAAGACTTTGTCAGTTCATTTTTCATACCATTACTAATCCTGCTATTATCACATTAAAAAATGCTTCCAGTTTGATGGGTGAAATATAGTTCTGTTTCATTTGCACTGATTAGTGAAATTAAATGTCTTTTCATGTATTTGTTGGCCATTTGTATTTCTTATTGTGTGATTTGCACAATACCCTTTGCTCATTTTTCTACTGTGTTTTCATTTTCTCTTAGTAATTGGTAGAAGATTATTTTATTTTGTGCTTTTTATTTTGTCTGTTTTTGCACGCATGATAGATATTTTCTGTCACTTATTTGTCTCATCATCTTTAAAAATTTTAAAATTAAATATTGCAAATACAAAACAGTATATATGAAATGTGTTTTATCTCCAAAGAATGGCAATAGAATAAATTGCCAGGAATTCATGACCCAGTTTAAAAACTTGTACTTACTCATCACTCATGAAGTCCTGAATGTGTCCCTTTGGTTCCACCCTCTTTTCAGAACAATCACAACCCTGAATTTTGAGTTTATCATTCCCTCATTTTTCTTTGTGGTTTTGCTACATAAATCTGTGTCCACAAATAACATAGTACTTAGCTTACATGTTCCTGACATATAAATGTGATCATATTGTAAGTTTTCTTTGATAACCGCTCACACTCAGCATGTTTCTAAGGTTCATCCACTTTGTTTGCATGTAGCTGTAGCTCATGTCAGCAAAGAATTCCATTACATGAGGTAGCATAATTTATCCATTCCCCTAGCAAACAGTGTTGCTCTGAACATTGTTAGTTGGTGCCCATGTACAAGAGCTTCTCAAGTTTATCTAGGAATGAAGTTGATAGATCCTACACTGTGTGCATGTTCAGACAAACTATATAAATGTCAAAGTGATTTTTACCAATTTACCCTCCCTACCAGTGGATATCACTGTTTCTGTTATCTCACATCCTTGCCAACACTTGATAACATTATCTAAATTTTTGCAAATCTGGCAGGAGTAAAGTCATAACTTATGGCTCTAAGTCACAACTTACTGCATTTTACTAATCACTAAAGAACAACAGACTGGTTCCAAATTGGGACAGGAGTACTGCAAGGCTGTATATTGTCACCTTGCTTATTTAACCTATACGCAGAGTACAACATGCCAAATGCCAGGCTGGATGAAGCACAAGCTGGAATCAAGGTTGCCGGGAGAGATATCAATAACCTCAGATATGCAGATAACACCACCCTTACGGCAGAAAACCAAGAACTAAAGAGCCTCTTGATGAAAGTGAAAGAGGAGAGTGAAAAAGTTGGCTTCCAACTCAACATCAGAAAACTAAGATCACGTCATCTGGTCCCATCACTTCATGGCAAATAGATGGGGAATCAGTGGAAACAGTGAGAGACAGCCGACAGAGGATGAGTTGGTTGGATGGCATCACTGACTCAATGGACATGAGTTTGAGTAAGCTCTGGGAGTTGGTGATGGACAGGGAGGCCTGGCGTGCGGCAGTCCATGGGGTTGCAAAGAGTTGGACATGACTGAGCAGCTGAACTGAACTGAATCGAATTACTAACGAGATTGGTTTCTTTTCCAGTGCTTGTTGAACATTTTTTATCTTCCTCTTCCACGAAACTTCTGTTCATCTTTGCTCATTTTTCTATCGGATTATTTGTCTTTTCCTTATTTATTTGTATTCGTCCACGTATAGTCTAGATCTGAACATTCTGTCATTTTGTCAGGTCCTTACTCTGTGCCTTGCCTTTTCACTGTCTTAATGGGATCTTTTGGTGAACAGAATTTCTTAATTTTAACCTACTCAAACTTACCCATCCTTATGGTTAGGAGTGTGTGCGTGTGTGTTTGTGTACACACATATGTGTACTTTACTAAAGAAATCCTTCCCTACCCTAATATCATAAGCATAATCTTCGAGATTTTAACCCAAACATTTTATGGTTTTGCCTTCTACATTTAAGTTTTAATCCATATAGAATTGAGTTTTGAGATAGAATTGAGTTTTGTGGGTTTGGTGAGATTTCTCACCCCTTTCTAATAAGGATAACTACTCGGGGCAGCATAATCCATTGGGAATCCAGCGTTCTCCCACTGCCCCGTGCTCCCACATCTTTGCTATTAATATAAATCACATTCCGAACACATGGGGCTGTTTCTGGGTTTCTCTCCTGTCCTAGTGGTGTATTTGCCTATTCAAATGCAAATGCCACAATATATTAATTAACATAGCTTCACGTATCACTTAAAAAACAACTTCTCCCACCTACTTCCTCAGGCACACTTTAGGCTTTATGGGTTGTTTTCTATTCCATATGTATTTTAGGATTAGCTTGTCAAGACTCAGAAGACTCTCTACAGTTTCGACTGCCTTGAATCTGTAAATTAAGTTGAGGAGAATTGACATCTTTTTAATAATGATTCTCTTTATACATGAACATGGCCTCAATTTATTTAGATATTTTTTAATGTCTATTAATAAAGTTTATAATTTTTTTCTTATAAATATCTTTGGTATGCTTATTTTTAGGTTCTTCACATTTTTAAAATTCCATAAATTTTATCTTTTTAAAAAACTATGCATTTGAACTCTTTGCTGGTGGTTTAGAAGGACAATTGATTTTATATCCAGACCTCATGTTAAGTTCTACTGTTTATTAAAGAACTATGATGATTTTTTTTTCAGAGGTTTCTGTATAGATAACTTATCATACACAAATAAAGTTGTTTCTTCCTTTCTAGTACTTAATTCATTTATTTCTTTTTCTTGCCTTACCTCACTGACTTAGATCTCCCATTGCATCTCACTTTATCTTCTTTGCTTTTTAATGATTGTTTCATTATTTTCAACTTCTTTGTCTCTCTGCTCCACATTCTTGCTGACTTCTTTAGCATTGTTGTCTATTTCACAAATGCTCTTTCAGTGGGTCTAGCCACACAGTAAACTTATTCACTGAGTTTTAAATTTTAATTATGAGATTTTTATTTCTAAGGATTTTATTAAAATTTTTTCTAAAGTCTTTCTCTGAATGCAGAACACTTCTTTATTACAGCAAGATATAAAACAAATCAACATTAAGTGTTCATAACCACACTAGCCATTATTATGACTGATGGTATTCAGCTTCCTCAAATTTGGGGGAATCGCTATATACCTCTCTTGAAATTCACTGACCATGTGGCGATGTTGAAGGGCACCCGGAGGCCCTGTCTCCCGACCTCTGGTCAGCTCACGGTTCCCCACACAGAAGAGGCAGAGGGCATGGCACAGAGGCGGGGTCAGAGGGATTTATGAGAGGAAGGTCTTTTGGAGTCCAAGCAGAGAAGATGATTCTTCTGTTTTCAGGGCTGGTTTTGATTGTATCAATCACCTTTGAAGTTGATTATTCCTTGATCTGAATAATCTGAATCCACATCTTTGTATATGGAACCCCCAAAGCCTCCCCTGAAACCTGTAAACTGGGCCTTCGCCCCCTTCTTTTCTGGTGAAGAGTTCCAGGCTGTCCAAGAAATCTCGGGACCCGTGGGCATCCTAGATTTTCACCCTGTTTGGAAGGCATCTCCTTAATGTTTGTGGATCCCTTGATTGATAAACCACAGCAACTCCTCGCAAACACCCTTTCAGAAAACACGTTTGAGTGTCAGCAGAGGAAATTCACCTCTCAGTCGGTTGCACACCTGTGTTAGGAATACTGACAATGAGCTGGTGAGGGTGTGGTCATTCTTTGGAAGTCACAGCGAAAGACGTGATAAATCTGTCGGTTCAGTTCAGTTCAGTCACTCAGTCATGTCTGACTCTTTGAGACACCATGAACTGCAGCATGACAGGCCTCCCTGTCCATCACCAACTCCCGGAGCCTACTCAAATTCATGTCCTTTGAGTCGGTGATGCCATCCAACCATCTCATCCTCTGTCGGCCCCTTCTCCTCCTGCCTTCAATCTTTCCAATCATCAGGGTTTTTTCTGATGAGTCAGTTCTTCACACCAGGTGGCCAAAATATTGGAGTTTCAGCTTTAGCATCAGTCCTTCCAATGAATATTCAGGACTGATTTCCTTTAGGATGGACTGGTTGGATCTCCTTGCAGTCCAAGGGACTCTCAAGAGTTTTCTCCAACACACAGTTCAAAAGAATCAATACTTCAGTGCTCAGTTTTCTTTATAGTCCAATTCACATCCATACATGACTACTGGAAAAATTAAAGTTTTGATTAGATGGACATTTGTTGGCAAAGTAATGTCTCTGCTTTTTAACATGCTGTCTAGGTTGATGATAACTTTTCTTCCAAGGAGCAAGTGTCTTTTAATTTCATGGCTGCAATCACCATCTGCATTGGAGCCCTCAAAAATAAAGTCTCTCACTGTTTCCATTGTTTCCCCATCAATTTGCCAAAGCAAAAACAACACCCAGTTGTGGACGTGACTGGTGACGAAAGTGAAGTCTGATGGTGTAAAGAGCAATATTGCATGGGAACCTCTGGAATGTTAGATCCATGAATCAAGGCAAATTGGAAGTGGTCAAACAGGAGATGGCAAGAGTGAATGTCAAAATTTTAGGAATCAGCGAACTGAAATGGACTGGAATAGGTGAATTTAACTCAGATGACAATTATATCTACTACTGTGGGCAAAAATCCCTCAGAAGAAATGGAGCGGCCATCATAATCAACAAAAGAGTCTGAAATGCAGTACTTGGATGCAGTCTCAAAAACAACAGAATGATCTCTGTTCATTTCCAAAGAAAACCATTCAGTATTACAGTAATCCAAGTCTATGTCCCAACCAGTAATGCTGAAGAAGCTGAAGTTGAACGGTTCTATGAAAACCTACAAGACCTTATAGAACTAACACCTAAAAAATGTCCTTTTCATTATAGGGGACTGGAATGCAGAAGTAGGAAGTAAAAAAATACCTGGAGTAACAGGCAAATTTGGCCTTGGAGTACAAAATGAAGCAGGGCAAAGGCTAATAGAGTTTTGCCAGGAGAACGCACTGGTCATAGCAAACACCCTCTTCCAACAACACAAGAGAAGACTCCACACATGGGCATCACCAGATGGCCAACACCAAAATCAGGTTGATTATGTTCTTTGCAGCCAAAGATGGAGAAGTTCTATACAGTCAGCAAAAACAAGACTGGGAGCTGACTGTGGCTCAGATCATGAACTCCTTATTGTGAAATTCAAACTTAAATTGAAGACAGTAGGGAAAACCACTAGACCATTCAGGCATCCATTCAGGTGTCTATCTCTGATGCTTAAGCTCCCCAGGGGGCAGCAGGCATGCAGGCTGGGAGCCTGGCGGGTGGCTGACTGCGGGCGAGGTGGCCCTGTCCCTACCTGTCCCTCTTTTCCTGCCATAGCTCCAGAGACTCTGCTTCTTCCTGTGACTACTAAATTCTTTTTCTTCTTAGTCACAGCTTCAATCCTCCCTTTTTAATTTTTAAACAAAAGTAAACATACTTGTAGGTTTCTTCCTATATTTGAAGTTTACAAGTTAGTTTATGTCGTCTGCTGTTTCTGCTGCCTTTCACAGTGAGTTACATCCTTCCCTGGTTTGGGATTTTGGACTCTGATTTCATATTTTTATCCATGAGAATTTTTGAGGCCTACATTGAAGGTGGGTTCTTCTAGGGTTTTCATTTGTTTCTGCTAGATGTCTGGGGCATTACCAACGTGAGATCGTTTTATCCTGAAGTGTCTATTTAAGTTTTCTCACTCCAAGGTATTATTTGTTTGGGCTACGGGCATCAGAAAGAATCAGCTTGTGTTAAGAATTCTCAAGGGAGATTCACCCCCTCTACCCCCACCCCCAATCTAGAGACAGCATTTAGGGTAGGCAGGCAATTTTATTTGCTGCCTCCTTGAACAGGGGCTGGCTGATTTCTATTTCACTCTGACATTGTGAGTGTGGCCTTTTGTGGTTCCACATTATGGAGGGTGGGAGTCTCTTATAGAGCCTCCCACTTTAGACTGACCCTTAGGATCTTTAAGGTCAGAAAATGAAGTTTAAGGACTTTGGGGTTTGGCAAACGCCGTCAGAGTAAATGTCAGTTTTGGGCTCTGCTTCTCTGTGTTTCCCCTTTCTCCTGACTTTTGGGTTTTGAGGACTCTGTTTTCTCGATAAGCCCATACTTGCATTAAAAAAGAGATGCTTTCAGTATTCCATCCAGAGTTTTTAATTGCTTTGGAATAGCATTCTTGGCATAGGCAAGCTGGGGTGCTTCCCCTTACTTTGGTTAGCCTTAGGAGACAAGAATTCCTTCCTTCTGGCCCTGGCCCTGTTTCCCTTGACAACCTGACAAATCTCAGTGTAACATCTGCATTTCCTCTGTGAACATGCATATGATCTCCTCTGATTATGCACTTTTTTCAATGACTTTTAAGTATTTTAAAAATTTTGCCATATGCCTCAGTGGAATTGACCTTACTCAGAACTACAGCAGAATGTGTAAATGGCTTCTCTTTGGGCTACTTTAAGTATACCATCTTAAATGGAAATTTCTCAGTGAAACTTGTTTGTGAACAGAAATCAGTGTTGAGAAATGATGGCATATGAAATAAAATCTGGAGGAAATGTCTTGCGTATTTCTACTATGGAGAGCAGTACCCTTGATTATAATATAGATTTACCTCTATCTACTTATATTTTTGCATAGAATGAATATACTCATCATTGTAGAAAGAGATATTCCCCACTTGTTTCAATCCTTGACCTAACCGTTCTGGCAACTGTCTGCCTTCCTGGTTTGACTGGACAGGGACTGAGAAGAATAAGAGAGTTTGAGGGGCTTTCAAATGCCTTGAAAGATCTTAGGAATAATGATGTCATGTGGGAGGACTGATCTCAGTTCTCAGGTCCTGTGCTGGGGAATGATGATGACACATGGTTACTCTAGACTTGAATGTGATGAACAGGGATGCAGGAGTTTAGATCTATCTCAGTAGACACTTCAGAAAGTTTCTTTCCTTTTTTTCAGATTTAAAAGCCAAAGCTATATAAATTGGGGAAATTTTATACCTCAAGAACAGATCAAGCCTATTGTAAACGGTGGATTATATCCAAGCAATTTGTTTAATATTGTTATTATTTATATAATAGTTGTGACTTGCAAGATCTTCCATCTTCATTGCTACATGTGGGATCTTTTAGTTGCAGAAAGCAGGATCTAGTTTCCTGACCAGAGATTGAACTCAGTGCCCCAGCATTGGGAACTTGGAGTCTTTAGCCATTAAACCAGCAGAGAAGTCCTGGTTCCTACTAATTTTGAATATTAATTATTGAGGTTGCTTCAGGGTGTGCATGTGAATCCATATACAACAAGTCCGCTACCATGAATCTTCAAGTTGCAAACTTTCAAAGGTGGGAAATGTGCATCTGGTTTCAGCAAGGAACCAGGACCTGTGTCATCAGTGGCAGGCATAAGTGAAATTGAAGCCTGCCCTCCATCTCCTGTTGCTGACGATCCTTTGGCTCTACCGTCTCCCCCTCCTCCCCCTCCTCTGGTCAGTAACTCCTCTTGTCTGTTCACCTGATGCCAGCTCCTGTGATACTCTTGTTCTGTATTACTGTGCTTTTCAAGGTGCTGTACTGAAAGATTAAGCATGTTTCATTTTTTGTGTTTTTTTAATGCATTATTTGTGTGAAGAGTATTATGACCCTATCACAGTACAGTACTATATACCCAGTTGTGTTAGTTGGGTACCTGGGCTACCTTTGTTGGACTTGACAATCAGCTGAACAAATGGAGCGTGGTGTCAGAATGGGGGGCACTCATATGGAGGGGACTTTCTGTATTAGATATGCATGTGTGTGTGTTGCTTCGGGATGGTATCCATTCTTCCCTCCTATAGTTCTGTCTTAATCTGGATTACAACCTGCAAGACAGATCACCCAGAACCAGTTTCCATCAGTTTTCCTCTGAATCATTCATCTCATTTGAAAAATATTTGAGTGTCTCCCTCGAGTCCAGTGCTCTGCCATTCAGGTTTACTTAGGTCAATAAATACTGTACATTCTATATTTGCTAAATCCTGCCTTGATGAATAATATGCCCTCCTTGGACTCAAGAAAATCAGTTCTATTAGACAGAAAAATTTAAATTTTAGGAAAAATCATTTGGCAGTTTTGCATTGACACAAAAATATAGGTTCTCTAACTTGCTGCTTGTGAAAACCTCATCGTGTGTAACTAGGAATTCTCTGTAATCCAAGTGAACTAGGAAGCCATTACCTGTTTGAATTCTCTTTATTTTACCTCTTTCTAAAACACTCTAAGGTGGTATAATGTCTCCTTTCCCTTTAGTATTTAGCAGATAAGACGTATGATTGTATAATTTCTAGTATACATAAATGACCCATGCCAAAAACAAAAGAATTTTACCTTGTGTCTTATAGTGGGGAATGTTGCAGGTGGTGATATTTTCCAAGATCCTGTAAGGATTTGACAGGACACAAAGGAAAAAGGCCCAGCTATTGATTGGACACGAAACAAAGCTAGTGGAGGTGGCAGTATTCCATCTGAGTTATTTAAAATCCTAAAAGAGGATGGTGTGAAAGTGCTGCACTCAATATGCCAGCAAATTTGGAAAACTCAGCAATGGCCACAGGACTGGAAAAGGTCAGTTTTCATTTTAATCCCAAAGAAAGGCAATGCCAAAAAATATTTAAACTATACAGTTGCACTCATTTCACATGCTAGCAAGGTAATGCTCAGAATTCTTCAAGCTAGGCTTCAGTAGTAAGTGAACCGAGAACTTCTAGATGTACAAGTTGGATTTAGAAAAGGCAGAGGAACCAGAGGTCAAATTGCCAACGTCCTCTGGATCATAGAAAAAGCAAGAAAATTCCACAAAAACATCTATTTCTGGTTCATTGACTATGCTAAAGCCTTTGTGTGGATCACAACAAACTGGAAAATTCTTTTTTTTTTTGAAAATCCTTAAAGAGATGGGACTACCAGACCACCTTATCTGCCTCCTGAGAAATCTATATGCAGTTCAAGTAGCAACAGTCAGAGCCAGATATGGAACAATGGACTAGTTCCAAATTGGGAAAGGAATACATCAAGGCTGTATATTGTCACCTTGCTTATTTAACTTAAATGCAGAGCACATCATGAGAAATGCCAGGTTGTCATGACTCACAAACTAGATCAAGATTGCCAGGAGAAACATCAACAACCTCAGATGTGCAGATGACACCACTCTAATGGCAGAAAGCAAAGAGGAACTAAAGAGTCTCTTGATGAGGGTGAAAGAGGAGAGTGAAAAAGTTGGCTTAAAACTCAACATTCAAAAAACGGGATGACCCTGAGAGATGGGATGGGGAGGGAGGTGGGAAGGAGGTCAGGATGGGGAACACATGTACAACCATGGCTGATTCATGTGAATGTATGGCAAAACCATCACAATATTGTAAAGTAATTAGTCTCCAATTAAAAAAAAAAAGAAAACAAAAAACGAAGATCGTGACATCCAGTGGTGAGCAGAAGGGGAAAAGTGGAAACAGTGGCAGATTTTGTTCTTTTGCCTCCAGTGCTGAAGCTCCACTACGCTGGCCACCTGATGTGAAGAGCCGACTCAGTGGAAAAGACCCTGATACTGGGAAAGATTGAGGGCAGGAGGAGAAGAGGGTAACATGGGATGAAATGGTTGGATGGCATCGCTTACTCAACAGACATGAGTTTGAGCAAACTTTGGGAGATAGTGAAGAACAGGGAAGCCTGCCATGCTGCAGTCCGTGGGGTTGCAGAGAGTCAGACAGGACTTAGTGGCTGAACAAGAGCAATGGGCTGGATAACCTGGATTTGCTTTCAACACAGAAAATTACTGTCAATAAAAAATAAGTGGGGAAAAGTAAACTGTAAAAAGTTTTTTTTTTCTTTTTTTTAGGACTGCAGTGTTCTTATTTTCAAAGATGCTTAGAAATGTGAGTGAGGCAACATAATACTGCTTGCAAGAGATTTTAAGTTAACCTGCTGGAGTGATTGAGATAGAACTATGAGTGGTTTATCACTTATTTGTTTAAAAAACAGGCTGCTTTCAGATAATAACAATAATAGTAGTAATAATAAGCTGTATCACCTAGTGTTTAGTGCGTGCCAGGAATTTTTCTAAGTGTGTTGTTAGCTCTAATCTTCATGACAACCTACTATGAAGTGTGTATTACTGTGATCTACGTTTTATAGATAAGAGAATGGAGACACAGTAAGGTTCAGTAATTTGTCCAGATCACAACAGTGGTGAGACAAGATTTGAACCCAGAGGATTGCCTCTGAAGTCCATGGTTCTAAGTTTTATTATCCCCAGTTTGCCATTTTTTTTTTTTTTTTTGGTGTGTGTGTGGGAGGCCTTTAAAAAAAATGTTTTTTTTTTTTTTTTAAACTTTGGCTGCACTGGGTCTTAATTGCGGCATGCAGCATCTTTGATCTTTGTTGCGGAACTCATTCTCTTAGTTGCGGCATGTGGGATCTAGTTTCCTGACTAGGGATCAGATCTGGGTTCCCAATGTTGGGAGGTCGGAGTCTTAGCCCCTGGACACCATGCAAGTCCCAGTTTGCCTTTTAATGACAATAGCATGAACATTTGCACTGTCCATCTCGTTTTCCATAATATGTTTAATCTATTAATTCACTTAGAAAATCTTATTTCTTTCTAAAAGATTTTGAAAATGCCACCCAAGACATTGCTCAGTATATTAAAAGTTAAGATTAGTGGAGTCCAAATTTATAGATTGCAAGGTGGGATATTTTTATTGATGGTGGCTTACATTTTGAAATAGTTATACTGTATGCTGTTCTTTGGTTCAAAATAGGAAAAGGAGTACGTCAAGGCTGCATATTGTCACCCTACTTATTTAACTTATATGCAGAGTACATCATGAGAAACGCTGGGCTGGAAGAAGCACAAGCTGGAATCAAGATTGCTGGGAGAAATATCAATGACCTCAGATATGCAGATGACACCACCCTTATGGCAGAAAGTGAAGAGGAATTGAAAAGCCTCTTGATGAAAGTGAAAGAGTAGAGTGAAAAAGTTGGCTTAAAGGTCAACATTCAGAAAACTAAGATCATGGCATCTGGTCCCATCACTTCATGGGAAGTAGATGGGGACACAGTGGAAACAGTGTCAGACTTTATTTTGGGGGGCTCCAAAATCACTGCAGATGGTGACTGCAGTCATGAAATTAAGGTGCTTACCCCTTGGAAGGAAAGTTATGACCAACCTAGATAGCATATTAAAAAGCAGAGACATTACTTTGCCAACAAAGGTCCGTCTAGTCAAGGCTATGGTTTTTCCAATAGTCATGTATGGATGTGATAGTTGGACTGTGATGAGAGCTGAGTGCTCAAGAATTGATGCTTTCGAACTGTGGTGTTGGAGAAGACTCTTGAGAGCCCCTTGGACTGCAAGGAGATCCAACCAGTCCATCCTGAAGGAGATCAGTCCTGGGTGTTCATTGGAAGGACTGATGCTGAAGCTGAAACTCCAATACTTTGGTCACTTCATGTGAAGAGTTGACTCATTGGAAAAGACCCTGATGCTGCAAGGGATTGGGGACAGGAGGAGAAGGGGACGACAGAGGATGAGATGGCTGGATGGCATCACCGACTTGATGCACATGAGTTTGACTAAGCTCCGGGAGTTGGTGATGGACAGGGAGGCCTGGCTTGCTGCGATTCATGGGGTCGCAAAGAGTCAGACACGACTGAGCGACTGACTGAACTGAACTGTTCATGGGATTTCCCAGGCAGGAATGCTAGGGTGGGTTGCCATTTCCTCCTCCAGGGGATCTTCCCTACCCAGGGATTGAACCCTTGCCTCTTGTGTCTCCTGCATTGGCAGGCAGATTCTTTACCACTGAGCCACCTGGGAAACCCAGTTATACTGTATGCATATATCTAAAAAAGTATTATTAAAAAAGCAGAGAGAGCGAGAGAGAGAAAACCTCACATACACATAAAACTCCACAGTGATGAAATGGATAATTCACAAGGATGCCTACTCTTCTAAGGGAATGGACTCTTTTCCTGTAGTCTTTGAATGTTCACACTGATGTTTGAAGCAGTGTACCCTCATTAACCCCTCCCACTGAATGGTGGTCTACAATTATGCTTCTGTTGTGATTCTGTCCTCCCTTGGGAAGCAAAAGATGACAGATTCAGCAGAAAGCTGGACCTCACTGTATAAGCAAGTAGCCTGACTGCTGTGCACATCAGGATAACTTTCGTGATACACAGAGGTAACACAATGGAAATCACAGTTTAGAAATCCAATTTATCTTGCTGTGAATAGAATTGCCTTCAATCCTGATGACAATTAGTTTTGTTCCATAGCACTGTGATAGGAATGTGACATTGAAAAACTGCTTGCTATCTATGCAAGCTTTCGTCTACCGCGAGTTCATGCCACAGAGGAAAAATGTTAATTCTACTTAAGTGAGAAAACATAAAAGGGTTTTTCACAAAGTTCGGCCACAAGGTCAGAGTATGACTGCTGAGGTAATGAAGGGAAGGCGTCCCTGAAACTTTTAGTTGCTTATACATTCTATTAAAGTTGCAAAATTCTGCTGATTCTTTTTTCTCAAAACCACTGGGGTTGCGGCTCAGTCACATTATGGATGAAGAGGGGAGTCATGCCAGCCTTTAATGTTTCCTGGTTCCGCACAGAGCCTGCCGCTGGTGCTCTTGGCTGGCCTTGGCTTTCCTCTTTGGTTCCAGCATCCTTTTCCTTTTCATCCAACCTTTCTGGGAAGTCTGTTCAGTACTTATGGTATTGTTTTGAAAACCCCCAAATTGCACCTTCACATTTACTGTGAGAATAAAAAGCCCCCTGATATAGCATACTCTAGGAAAAAAAAAGCCTGAAATATGGTTAACAGTTTTCCACCCATCTGTCGGAAAGCACACATCAAAAGAAAATCTATAGTTTGATAAGATTGGATTCGGACATCCTGCACCTCAGCGGTATGTGTGTTTATTGATCACTGCAGGAGTGAAAAGAGACCCGGAGCAGGGCAGACTTGAGTGGGAATCCAAGCGCCACCATTTACCAGCTTATTTGGGCAAATATTTCTGAATGAGAGTTTCTTCATTGGTAAATGGGGAATAATAGCTATCTCGTATGGTTACTGTATAACCCTGGGTCAGGAAGATCCCCTGGAGAAGGAAATGGCAATCCACTCCAGTATTCTTGCCTGGAGAATCCCATGGACGGAGGAGCCTGGTGGGCTACATTAGTCCATGGGGTCGCAAAGAGTAGGACACGACTGAGTGACTTCAACCAACCATAACCATGGTTACTGTGGAATTAAAAGTTTTGTACCTAAAGGTGAAAGTGAAAGTCTTCCAGTCATGTTTGACTCTTTGTGACCCCATGGACAAGACAGTCCATGGGATTTTCCAGGCCAGAGTACTGGAGTGGGTAGCCTTTCCTTTCTCCAGGGGATCTTCCCAACCCAGGGACTGAACCCAGGTCTCCTGCATTGCAGGTGGATTCTTTAGTAGCTGAGTCACAAGGGAAGCCCAAGAATACTGGAGTGGGTAGCCTATCCCTTCTCCAGTGGATCTTCCCCACCCAGGAATCGAACCAGAGTCACCTGCATTGTACCTAGGGCACTAGTATGTAAGTGTTAATTGCTAGCTATTATGAGGCTATGTGACTTAGTTCCCACCCTTAAGAAGAGTGTTCTGGAAGGAGAGAGAATAAATGCTTCAAAGCATAAAATAGAGGGATAAAGGCTGTGAAGGAGCCTCAAAGTGTCTTGATACTGGTGTTGTAGAGAGAGCCTAGTGGCTGGGATAGGCACCAATCTCTTAACTTGTTGCCCTAAACTCTCTTGCCCCCTCCAGGCTACTCTTCGTAAAACAGTCGATGTTTCCTCTCTTAAATGCAAATAGGATCACACTTAAAATCCTCCCATGGTTTCACATTCTCTCTGGGAGAAAGCATTCAGTATGTGAACTCCTGCTTAATTCTCCAACTTCATTTCCTTCCCTTCACCTTTCTCATTTCCAGACATAAATTTCATGGGCCTGTTTTTTTTGTTCAGTTGTTAGTCGTGTCCGACTCTTTGTGACCCCATGGACTTGAGCACGCCAGGCTTCCCTGTCCTTCCCCATCTCTTGGGGCTTGCTCAAACTCATGTCCATTGAGTCAGTGATGCCAACCAACCATCTCGTTCTCTGTCGTCCCGTTCTCCTCCTGCCTTCAATCTTTCCCAGCATCAGGGTCTTTTCTGATGCATCGTGGCCAAAGTATCAGAGCTTCAGCTTCAGCATCAGTCCTTCCAATGAATATTCAGGACTGAGCTCCTTTAGGATGGACTGGTTGGATCTCCTTCCAGTCCAAGGGACTCTCAAGAGTCTTCTCCAACACCACAGTTCAAAAGCATCAAACCTTTGGCGCTCAGCCTTCTTTATGGTCCAACTCTCACATCCATACATGACTACTGGAAAAACTATAGCTTTGACAAATGGACCTTGTCAGCAAAGTAATGTCTCTGCTTTTTAATATGCTGTCTAGGTTGATCATAGCTTTTCTTCAAAGTAGCAAGTGTCTTTTAATTTCATGGCTGCAGTCATCTGCAGTGATTTTGGAGCCCCCCAAAATAAAGTCAGTCACTGTTTTCTTTGTTTCCCTATCTATTTGCCAGGAAGTGATGGGACCAAATGCCATGATCTTAGTTTTCTGAATGTTGAATTTTAAGCCAACTTTTTCACTCTCCTCATTCATTTTCATCAAGAGACTGTTTAGTTCTTCACTTTCTGCCATGAGGGTGGTGTCATCTGCATATCTGAGGTTATTGATATTTCTCCCAGCAATCTTGATTCCAGCTTGTGCTTCATCCAGCCCAGCATTTCGAATGGTGTACTCTGCATGTAAGTTAAATAAGCAGGGTGACAATATACAGCTTTGACATACTCCTTTCCCAATTTAGAATCAGTCTGTTGTTCCATGACCAGTTTAACTGTTGCTTCTTGACCTGCATACAGATTTCTCAGGATGCATGTGTGGTGGTCTGGTGGTCCCATTTCTTTCAGAATTTTCCACAGTTTGTTGTGATCCACACAGTCAAAGGCTTTGGCATAGTCAATAAAGCAGAAATAGATGTTTTTCTGGAATTCTCTTGCTTTTTCCATGATCCAACAGATGTTGACAATTTGATCTCTGGTTCCTCCGCCTTTTCTAAATCTAGCTTGAACATCTGGAAGTTCACGGTTCACAGACTGTTGAAGCCTAGCTTGGAGAATTTTGAGCATTACCTTACTAGTATGTGAGATGAGTGCAATTGTGTGGTAGTTTGAACATTCTTTGGCATTGTCTTTCTTTGGGATTAGAATGAAAACTGACCTTTTCCATTCCTGTGGCCACTGCTGAGTTTTCCAAATTTGCTGACATATTGAGTGCAGCACTTTCACAGAATCATCTTTTAGGATTTGAAACAGCTCAAGTGGAATTCCATCACTTCCACTAGCTTTGTTCATAGTGATGCTTCCTAAGGCTCACTTGATTTCACATTCCAGGATGTCTGGTTCTAGGTGAGTGATCACACCATTGTGATTATCTGGGTCATGAGATCTTTTTTGTATAGTTCTTCTGTGTATTCTTGTCACATCTTCTTAATATCTTCTGCTTCTGTTAGGTCCATACTATTTCTGCCCTTTATTGAGCCCATCTTTGTATGAAATGTTCACTTGGTATCTCTAATTTTCTTGAAGAGATCTCTAGTCTTTCCCATTCTATTGTTTTCCTCTATTTCTTTGCACTGATCCCTGAGGAAGGCTTTCTTGTCTCTCCTTGCTGTTCTTTGGAACTCTGCATTCAAATAGGTACATCTTTCCTTTTCCTCCTTTGCTTTTTGCTTCTCTTCTTTTCACAGCTATTTGTAAAGCCTCCTCAGACAAATCCTTTTTGCATTTTTTCCCCCTTGGGGATGGTCTCGATTCCTGTTTCCTGTACAATGTCACAAACCTTTGTCCATAGTTCATCAGGCACTCTATCTATCAGATCTAGCCCCTTAAATCTATTTGTCACTTCCATTGTATAATCGTTAGGGATTTGATTTAGGTCATGCCTGAATGGTCTAGTGGTTTTCCCTACTTTCTTCAATTTAAGTCTGAATTTGGCAATAAGGAGTTCATGATCTGAGCCACAGTCAGCTCCTGGTCTTGTTTTTGGTGACTGTATAGAGCTTCTCCATCTTTGGCTGCAAATAATATAATCAATCTGATTTTGGTGTTGACCATCTGGTGATGTCCATGTGTAGAATCTTCTCTTGTGTTGTTGGAAGAAGATGTTTGCTATGACTGGTGTGTTCTCTTGGCAAGACTATTAGCCTTTGCCCTTCTTCATTCTGTACTCCAAGGCCAAATTACCTATTACTCCAGGTATTTCTCAACCTCCTACTTTTGCATTCCAGTTCCCTATATGAAAAGGACATCTTTTTTGGGTGTTAATTCTAGAAGGTCTTGTAGGTCTTCATAGAACCATTCAACTTCAGCTTCTTCAGCATTACTGGTTGGGACATAGACTTGGATTCCCATGATATTGAATGGTTTACCTTGGAGACAGAGATCATTCTGTCTTTTTTGAGATTGCATCCAAGTACTGCATTTCAGACTCTTTTGTTTACGATGATGGCTACTCCATTTCTTCTGAGGGATTTTTGCCCACAGTGGTAGATATAATTGTCATCTGAGTTAAATTCACCTATTCCAGTCCATTTTAGTTCGCTGATTCCTAAAATGTCAACGTTCACCCTTGCCATCTCCTGTTTGACCACCTTGAATTTGCCTTGTTCATGGACCTAACTTTCCATGTTCCTATGCAATATTGTTCTTTACAGCATCTGACCTTGCTTCTATCACCAGTTGCATCCACAACTGGGTGTTGTTTTTGCTTTGGCTCCATCTCTTCATTCTTTCTGGAGTTATTTCTCCACTGATCTCCGGTAGCATATTGGGCACCTACCAAGCTGGGGAGTTCATCTTTCAGTGTCCTATCCTTTTGCCTTTTCACACTGGTCATGGGGTTCTCAAGGCAAGAATACTGAAGTGGTTTGCCATTCCCTTCTCCAGTGGGCCACATTTTCTCAGAACTCTCCACCATGACCCATCCATCTTGGGTGGCCCCACACGGCATGGCTCATAGTTAATCATTGAGTTAGACAAGGCTGTGGTCCATGTGATTGCATCTTAGGATATATTTGATTAAAAAAGTGACCAAACACTGTGTTTGAAAACCTTTTTAATTATTTCTTTTCTTTGTGTGGGGAATTATCTTTTCTAATGACTTATACACCACTACTAATGAGTCTTCATTATTCTTGAATTCTAATAGACTTCCTGGCGGGAGGGGCACCGGAGATTAGAGTTACATTGTAAATCAATTAGCTAAATCAACAAAAAAGCAGAGAAAAATCTGTTATGTAAATATGTGGTCACACAGCAGGTTCAGTCTCACCAAGCCTTGTCAGGGAGTGGGGAACAGTAGATGCAGAATTTTCCTGCAAATGCGAATTATTTGACTTCCTGATTAATATCAGACTCTGCAGCTTTCTTAATAACATAGCAAACTATGGATAATACCAGGTTTCCTTTCACCTACTTGGTTTCCAGTTTATATTGGTGTAAGTATGTACTCCGGGAGTTGGTGATGGACAGGGAGGCCTGGCGTGCTGCGGTTCATGGGGTCACAAAGAGTCGGACATGACTGAGCGACTGAACTGAACTGAAGCATGTACTGAACAAAAGGTTGGGAATGTAGTTGGGTTAGAAGCGAAGAAGGCAGTTGTTAGTTCATTAGTGTTGAAAGTGGGGATGAAGAGGATGCTTGCTGATCTTGCTTCTTCAGTGATGTACCCTTTGAGTTCAGCTGGGGTAGGAAGAGTGAGAGAGAAGTCAGGTTAATTTTAGGGAAAAAGAGATGGAAAGAAAGGAAGGAGGGGTAGGAAGATAAAACTTACAATAGTTCTTCCCTACTGTACCAGGCCCTGGCTAGACAAGTCAAGGAGACAGCAACCCACTGCAGTATGCTTGCCTGGAGAATCCCATGGGAAGAGGAACCTGGCAGGCTACAGTCCACAGTGTTGCAAAGAGTCAGACACGACTGAGCAACTAACACACTTTTAGAGCTCAAATCACTTTCACACTATCTCTTTAAAATGGGCTGGAGGGTATGTGTTGCCAATACCATGTTAGCAAAAGGTTTTAGTCTCTTCTTGGGTCTGGGATAACATAGTGATCTTTTGAATTAAACATTTTCTTAGACTAGATGTATACTTTGGGTTGAGGCTGAGATCAAGTCTCCCACTCAGTGTTTTTGAAGATAAATAATTAGGAACATCAGTATTATAATCACTTGCATTTTATTTTCCCTAGCCTAGGGCCTGGTGCAAAATAAGTGCTCACTAAATGTTTGTTGAATGAGTGAGTTGCACAATTACTTTTCAGATACTTTCAACCCCAAGATTGAAGGGGGAATTAAAAATATACTCATGAAAATTTTATCCAGGCAAACAATTAAAAAAAGGAGGTATATTGATTGGAAATGCCATAAAAGTTGAAATAAGTGTATGCTCTCTAGAAAAGTGAACGGAAATATCACAAAAATCTGTGGATAATATTGATCTGGCCAAAAAGTTCATTTGGGTTTTCCGTAAGATCTGTTGAGAAAACTCGGATGAACTTTTTGCCCAACCCGATACATAAGCTCTCAGCGCCTTGGAGATCATCCAAGTCCTTGTTTCGTTGCTAAGGAGTCTGAGGATCAGACATGACTGTGACCTGTGCAGGCTGCCCCCCTGCTTGGGGCGGAAGCAGCTGATCCTGGTTTTCTGATTCCTCTACTCAGGCACATGTTGTTTTTTATTAGTGTTGGGGGAATGTGTAATATTCTCGGTTCTGTCTTGTGACAAAAATCTGAAGCGATGGATGGACCAGCGTTACAGCCCTCAAATGGACCAGTGTTATAGCTCCATTTTATTTAGAAAGTAAGAGAAAATATATCCTTGAAGCATCAGGGCATGCTGACCCAAAAGACGAGAAGAGAAGAGAGGCCCCTGGCTCAATTTTGGCTCCTCTTTTTATATGTTTTTCCTCCTCCTCCTGGGCCTGCCCTATGTAAATTGGACTAGCCAGTAGGGATGTTGTTACCTGAGGTCCTCACTCCGGTCCTTGCACCTTCCTTTGTTCTATTGTCATGGGCTTTTCCCTTCTTTGTCTTTTAGTCACCACCATTTTGAACTCCTTTTTTCTATTCTAACTACCTAACAGTCGCTCAGTCGTGTCCAACTCTTTGTGATCCCGTGGACTGTAGCCTGCCAGGTTCCTCTATCTATGGGATTTCCCAGGCAAGAATACCGGGGTGGGTTGCCATTTCCATTCTCCAGGGGATCTTCCCAACCCAGGGATTGAACCTGCATCTCCTTCCTGGCAGGCGAATTCTTTATCACTGAGTCACCTGGCAAGCTCATTCAGGCACATACTCCACCCTAATGTCCAACCAAGGACAAAGGGGAGAATCTGACTTCCACATGCACGGAATTCCACGTACTTAGTTTGAGAACTCTGGGAGAAATCAGACTGTTTCCTGAGATGAGAATTGAGTGCATAAGGTATGCATTTCATAAAATAAATGAGAAAATCCAACAGATCAAAATAAGCCTGTTTCAGCAAAGAACCAGATACAGAATAGTCTCTCAATAGACCAGATAGACCCTGCAATATTACAGACGTTTTGCAACGGTCACATAAAACTATTGGGATGTCTGGGAGAGAGTTAGTCTTCTATTCCACCAAGAGATTGAGTAGAATGACTGGTTCTATTTTCAATTACCTTCATTTTCATTATCTGTGTTTGGGATGGACAATCACAATCTTAATTATTTCTGTTCTGGATAAGGTTGGAGGACAAAACTAATGATGTCATCAGAGGAAGCACACAGAGAGTGTTTGCCATCCTGGAGATCAGTCAACTGAAAATTTTGCTAGCACATCACTCCTAGGGCGATGAGCTCAGTGGGAGATGAGAGTTGCAATGAGTTGTGCCAGCTACCCACTGAGGGTGACAGTTTAAAAACAATGGACTGAAAAATGTCATAAATTTGAAAAACAATGAACTGCCTGGTGTCAGGGTTTAGAGATTGATGGCACTTGTGCCTGGAAAGCCAGAAAGAAATTCACACCGTTTTACATTCAAAATGTCCCTTGCAAATGATTCATTAACAGCCATATAGATATATACGTATGAGTATGTATGTACACACACATACACACACACACATACATTATTTATATTGTTTTCTCTGTGTGTTTAAAATGCTCAGGAGCTGAAATTTGTTTGAACTGTTCAGTCAAGCAAAATGGTTCCTTTTGCAATATGCAGTTATTTTTGGTAGCTCAGGCTACCTTTAACTTTCTTTTCACTTTCTCCCTTTGTCATTAAAGGTGAACGGCAAGCAGGGGAGAGAGGGTTTGATTTACTCTGGTGCTCCCCCAGCGGTGCTGCTGTGTGCAGTCTGAAAGGCCCTGCCTTGCACAACATAGATGATGGTGTAAATGGTCCTCCCCGCTTCAGAGTGGTGCAGTGGGGCTGTCGGTCTAATGCAGTCGGGGGTGGGGGGAGGGATTTGTTACAATTTAGCCATTGTTGCTTAATGACCTCAAACTTTGTGGTTTCAAACAGAAACTATTACATTTCATGAATTTGGTGGTTCTGCTGATCTCAATGATGTGATCAGCTGGTGGGTAGGCTGGTGGCTGGTGGGCCTAGGATGACCTTGACAAGGACACGTCATCCGTCCTTCCTGTGTGTTTGTTACATTCCTCCACTAGGTTAGCTCAGGCTTGTTCTCATGTTCATGATAGTTCATATACAAGCACCTTTTTAAGCTTCTGCTCAGTCCAGTTGACTGCTTTCTCTCATTCTCCAAAGCAGATCAAATGGCCATGCCCAGCGTCAAGGTGAGAAGACAGCTGGCCAAGGGTGTGGATACAGGGAAGTGAGAAATGCTGGGACTCAGTGCAGTTAGGTCTAACTGTGAGTTAGCAAACGAAAAGTTCAGGAAAGACTATCATAGATGCCAGCACTCATTACTGTTCAAGGCAGTCATGTTTTACATTGAGGTTAGTATTTATTCATTTATTCATCCATCCGAAGTTCCTTAGGGGACGATCATGTTTAGACACCGTTCTGGAGGCTGGGACCAACTCTGTGTTTAAAATGATTACCTAACAGGACAGGACCTTCTTTGCCCCTGCCCCCTTCTGTTCCTTTTCTCATCTTAGGTATGTGTTTTCTAAATTCGAATGCAGAGATAGAGATTTTGCTAATATAGTAGTAAGTTTGCTCTGGGCTTCCCAGGTGGCACAGTGGTAAAGAATCTGCCTGCCAATGCAGGAGCTGCAGGAGACGTGAGTTCCACCCCTGGGTCGAGAAGATCCCCGGGAAGAGGAGATGGCAACCCACTCCAGTGTTCTTTCCTGGAGAATCCCATGGACAGAGGAACCTGGTGGGCTTTAGTCCGTGGGGTCACAAAGAGTCAGACAGGTTTACTCTAAGACATTGTCAATGTTAATTGAGAAAGATTAGAAGGTCCTGGAGTCTCTTTATATGGGAATATTGCCCCTTTTGGGTGGAGCTGGGACTTGGAAGGGGGTAGAAAAGGACCCGTGAGTTGAGGTGGTGCAGGGAGAGATGGAAGAGGGAAGAAATCCAGAAAGACAATGTGAAACTTCAGGCGGTTTATTTGAGGTGGACTAAATTAACTGAAAGATGACTTAATGAGAAAGCAAAGAAGATTTTTGCATCTTTCTCTGGTTTCCATGTGTGTGCATAATTGGCAAGTGCTTTTCTGTAATATGTTGTCTTAATATGATCTCCCAGACCTGTGGGGATAACTAGGGCATTTCATTATATAGGAATATTGGAGACTTCATCATTTAGCTTGCTGGATTCTTCCCCTCACGTTCCCTGACACCTACCCAGATTTCCCTTCATCCTTATCACATACCAGTCACCATCAACTTTCTTTGGTTTTAGGAATCTCTCCCTTAACCATGATCTTGATATGTTAGTTATTTTAATTTTGCCTTCTGTAGAATTCTAGCATTCTCATCTTCTTGATCTTTATTTTTCAACACCATTCCAGCAGATTATGTTGACTCTGATTTCATTTATTTGTGGGATATTTAGGCAGCTTCAGGTAATACTAGGCAAATAATAATTGAGTGCTCACATAGTAAGCACTATTACTTGTGTAAGTGTCACTTGTATACTTACTATTCTAAGCACTTTTGCTTGTGTACACTCAACCTTACAACAATGATACGATTATTCTTATTATAGATGAGGCAGTGGAAGAACAGAGAGGTCGGACAACTTGCTTGAAGTAACAGAATTGGTGGCAGAGCTGCCTTTGAATCCACGTGGTCAGGTGCATTTACACTCAATAAATAAGGGCCATTCCAGACTGCAAGGAATGATAACGCCTTCATTTTCTGTTCCTTTCTTCTGTTATGGCTCAATAAAGGACAGAAATGGTAAGGACCTAACAGAAGCAGAAGATATTAAGAAGAGGTGGCAAGAATACATAGAAGAACTGTACAAAAAAGATCTTCATGACCCAGATAATCATGATGGTGTGATCACTCACACTCACCTAGAGCCAGACATCCTGGAATGTGAAGTTAAGTAGGCCTTAGGAAGCATCACTACGAACAAAGCTAGTGGAGGTGATGGAATTCCACTTGAGCTATTTCAAATCCTAAAAGATGATGCTGTGAAAGTGCTGCACTCAATATGTCAGCAAATTTGGATAACTCAGCAGTGGCCACAGGACTGGAAAAGGTCAGTTTTCATTCCAATCCCAAAGAAAGGCAATGCCAAAGAATGTTCGAACTACCACACAATTGCACTCATCTCACACGCTAGTAAGGTAATGCTCAAAATTCTCCAAACTAGGCTTCAGCAATATGTGAGCCGTGAACTTCCAGATGTTCAAGCTAGATTTAGAAAAGGCAGAGGAACAAGAGATCAAATTGCCAACATCCAATGGATTATTGAAAAAGCAAGAGAGTTTCAGAAAAACATCTATTTCTTCTTTATTGACTATGCCAAAGCCTTTGACTGTGTGGATCACAATAAGCTGTGGAAAATTCTGAAAGAGACGGGAATACCAGACCACCTGACCTGCCTCTTGAGAAACCTGTATGCAGGTCAGGAAGCAACAGTTAGAACAGGACATGGAACAACAGACTGGTTCCAAATAGGAAAAGGAGTACATCAAGGTTGTATATTGTCACCCTGCTTAATTAACTTACATACAGAGTACATTATGAGAAATGCTGGGCTGGATGAAGCATAAGCTGGAATCAAGATTGCTGGGAGAAATATTAATAACCTCAGATATGTAGATGACATCACTGTTATGGCAGAAAGTGAAGAGGAACTAAAGAGCCTCTTGATGAAAGTGTAAGAGGAGAGTGAAAAAGCTGGCGTAAAGCTCAACATTCAGAAAACTAAGATCATGGCATCTGGTCCCATCACCTTATGGGAAATAGATGGGGAGACAGTGGAAACAGTGGATGACTTTATTTTTTTGGGCTCCAAAATCACTGCAGATGGTGACTGTAGCCATGAAATTAAAAGACGCTTACTCCTTGGAAGGAAAGTTATGACCAGCCTAGACAGCATATTAAAAAGCATAGACACTACTTTGCCAACAAAGGTCCGTCTAGTCAAGGCTATGGTTTTTCCAGTAGTCATGTATGGATGTGAGAGTTGGACTATAAAGACAGCTGAGCACCGAAGAATTGATGCTTTTGAACTGTGGTGTTGGAGAAGACTCTTGAGAGTCCCTTGGACTGCAAGGAGATCCAACCAGACCATCCTAAAGGAGATCAGTCCTGGGTGTTCATTGGAAGGACTGATGTTGACGCTGAAACTCCAATACTTTGGCCACCTGATGCGAAGAGCTGACTCATTGGAAAAGACCCTGATGCTGGGAGGGATTGGGGGCAGGAGGAGAAGGGGACGACAGAGGATGAGATGGTTGGATGGCATCACTGACTCAATGGACATGGGTTTGGGTAAACTCTGGGAATTGGTGATGGACAGGGAGGCCTGGCATGCTGCGATTCATGGGATTGCAAAGAGTCAGACACGACTGAGTTACTGAACTGAGCTGAACTGAATGACAAAAGTAAAAAAATTTGGACGTTTCATAATCCACCTGATGGAATCTGCTCTCCTGGGGTTTCTGAAAAATCACATCAAAGATGACCATCTTCCCCCAGTCATACACCTTGTTCTCTTCTCTGAAGATACTTTCCTATTTCTCTGATTCTGTTTTCCTGTTTCCGTGACTCATTTTTATTCCTTCTCTTCTCACCTATCTGTGGGCATTTCCCAGTGTTCTATGCTGTGAGCTTTTTAGCCCATCTTTTTACTTTCTCCCTCAGAGATAATGTGGTCACACAATATATTACCCAAATTGGGACCCTGTTGCCTGGCACAAATGCTAAACTGGATGTGATATCAGGGCGGTAGGCGTAAACCAGGACTGCAGCCCTTCCCATCTCTCTCAGTTGCAACTTTTCAATCCCTTACTACAGTGGTTTCTGTTTCTGTTCAGGGCTTCAGATTCCACATATCCTAAGTCACACTCTTCATATATTTTCTTTCCTTTTCTAACCAACCATTCCTGATTTCTTTACTTTTGCCATCTTGCAGCGACTGAGACTTGAACACATGGGTCATTTCTGAGTGCTCCCCATACACACTGCCAATGACATCAGTGTCTAGGTCTACTGATGTGGCTTTTACAATGTTCTATTTTATTCCTTCCTTTCCATTTTTCAATGCTGCTGGTTTGGTTCAGGCCTTTATCGCTTGGGAGCCTAATCCCAAATGAACTTTTTAAACTGTGCTTTCTCGTGCTTATCCTGGAACTCTGCATATCTAATCCAGATCCTTACTGTCTCCTGCCCTGTACAGAATACTTTGGCTTTCAGTAGTTTGATGGTGATGTGTGTGGGTGAGAATATCTTTGAGCTTATTCCACTTGAAGTTTGTTGAGTTTCTTGGATCTGATTAATGTTTATTTTTTCCTTTACTATTGGCTGTTATTTTTACAAATATTCTTACCTTCTCTTTTCTCTCCATATCTTTTTTATCCATTCATTGTCAATACACATTTAGGTTGTTTCCAGGTCCTGGCTATTGTGAAGAGTGCTGCTATGAAGACAGAGATGCTTGTATCTTTTTGAATTAGAGTTTTGTCTGGATATATGCCTAGGAGTGGGATTGCTGGATCATAGGGTAATTCTATTTTCAATTTTCTGAGGAAACTCCATTCTGCTTTCCACAGTGATGGCATCAACTTACATTCCCACCAACTGTGTAGCCTCCATACCCTCTCTAGCATTTATTATTTGTTGAATTTTAAATGATGGTCATTCTGATTCGTGTGAGGTGGTACCTCGTTATAGTTCTGATTTGCGTTTCTCTGATAATTAGCGATGTTGAGCATTTTTTCACGTGCCTGTTGGCTGTCTGTATTTCTCCACTAGGAGAAATATCTATTTAGGTCTTCTGCCCATTTTTCAGATAGGTTGCCTATTACTCTTTGAAAGGAAAGTTATGACCAACCTAGACAGCATATTAAAAAGCAGAGACATTACTTTGTCAACAAAGGTCCGTCTAGTCAAGGCTATGGTTTTGCCTTTCTTTGCGATTGGACTTTTGAGTTATATGAGCTGTTTGTATATTTGAAAACTAAGCCCTTATTAGTTTTATAGTATGCCAATACTTTCTCCCATTCTGTAGGTTGTCTTTTCATTTTGCTTATGGTTTCTTTTGCTGTGCAAAAGCTTGTAAGTTTGATTAGGACCCCTTTATATATTTTTGTTTGTATTTCTATCACCCTGAGAGATTGACCTAGGAAAACACTGGTATGATTTACATCAGAGAGTGTTTTTCGTATGTTCTTTTCTAGGAATTTTATGGTGTCATGTCTTTTGTTTAAATCTTTAAGTCATTTTGATTTAATTTTTGTGTATGGTAAGAGGGTGTGTTTTAAATTTACTGCTTTACAAGAGATTGTCCAACTTGCCCAACACCACTTGCTAAAGAGACTTTTTTCTCATTTTTGTGTCTTTTGCTGAAAGTTGATAGACTGTAGGTGTGTGGGTTTATTTCTGGTCTCTCTAGTATCTTCCGTTGATCCCTGTGTCTGTTTCTGTGCCAATGTGCTGTTTTGATTACTGTAGCTTTGTTGTATTGTCAGACTGGATAATTTCAATTGTTGTATTGTCAGGATCATGGATTCTTTCCTCTGTATACTCAAATATGCTAAGTGTTCTATTGAATTTTTCATTTCAGTTATTGTACTTTTCAACTCAATAATTTTGTTTCTTTTTAATAATTGCTGTCTTTTTATTGATATTTTCTCTTTGGTGAGACTTTGTTCTTCTACTCTTATAGACATAAGTTTCTTTAGTTCTTTTAACATCTTAATCTAAGTTAAAGTCTTTGTCTAGTAATTCTGATACACAGCTACTTTAGGAACAGCCGATATTTATTGCCCCTCACATCCTATATGGGCCTTATTCACCTGTTTCTTTGCATGTCTCATAATTTTTTGTTAAAATTGGGACATTTAAAATAATGTAATATAGGAATTCTGGAGGTCAGATTCCACTCCCTGCACGTCCTCACCTGGATTTGTTTTTGCTGTTTGTTTTGGTTGTTGCTGCTGCTGTGGCTTTGTTGCTGTTGTTTGTTTTCTGGTTTAGTGACTTTCCTGAACTAATTCGGCAAAGCCTGTATTCTTTGTTGTGTGTGGTCACTGCAGTCTCTGCTCAGTTAGCTTAGTGGTCAGTTAATGATAAGACAGAGATTCCCTTAAATGCTTTGCACTAATAAATCTTAAAGCCTTGGCAAGGGTGTGTGTGTGTGCGTGTGTGTGTGTGTTTGTGTGTGTCAGGAAATGTTTTTAATGCTGTGGCAGACAGTTTACAACACTACCTTAGTCTTTATTTCCTGCTTGTCCAGAGCTTCATGGTCAGCCGGAGGTGAGAATTATACCCAGTCCTGCAAAAGACCTTCTAAATATCCAAAAATAGGCTACAACCCTTCACAGTTCCCTCTGGACATCCCATTCTCCAGCTTTTCCCCTTAAGTTTTTGGTGAGCATCTCATTTGTCCCAGCTGTTATTGCTGCCTCAGCGAGCTAATATTAAGCAATTGCTGCTGATTGTTTTTGAAAAGTAACTCAAGGGGAAAAGGCTGTTTTTGCTGAATGAGCTCTGAATCAGGAGGAATAAATATGAACCTTGAAAGTGGGGGGTTTTTAGGGATGTTCCAGGTAGGTCAAATAGTGGAATGGGCTTTTGAATCAAGCCCCAAATTCAATCTTTCCCTTCTAACGGTTTCTAGGTTGCTGGTGTTCATGACTATTGTGATTGCAAGGCTGTTGGTTTTCAAGATCATTGCAGAGCAAGGGAGAGAGGAATGGGAATAGGGCTAGTTAAACAAAACTCCCTGTTTTTTATGGAGATTCAGCTACTGTTTTGAATAAACCCACCTTGGATTGTTAAAAACTTTTGACTAATTTCTAGAGTCCTGAAAAAGATAATTTTGACAATTTTTGCTAGTATTCTCATTGCTTTTTTATGGGAGGAGTGGATTTTTGGAATTCCTTACTCTGTCCGTCAGGCCTCCCAGGTGGCTCAGTGGTAAAGAATCCACCCGCCAATGCAGGAGATGCGGGTTTGACCCCTGGGTCAGGAAGATCCTTGCAGCCCACTCCAGTATTCTTGGCTGCGAAATCTCATGAACAGAGGAACCTGGTGGGCTACAGTCCGTGGGGTTGTAAAGAGTCAGATATGACTTGGTAACTGAGCACACACGCATGCACTCTGTTATTCAGAAGTCAAATCCTTGCATAAAATGCTTTGAGTTTCAGTTTCCATGTAATGAAATTCTTTTAATCAATTTCTGAATTTCTAAACCTTTCCCTGACCATAGCAGCTGAAAGAGGCTAAAAAAAATTTTTTTCTAGCGTATATTGCTTGTATCACTTATGCCATTACCTTTAAACTTTGGTGTTTCTACAAATAACTTCCAGAGATCTGGGTTCAGGAGAGTGGAGAAAGACTAAAGGATCTACATTTTAAGCAAGTCCTAGGGAATTGGGGTGCTCACTAGCTATAGACCAAATTTTAAGGAACACTGATCTAAATGATATTCTTAGTACTTAACATACATCAACATATATTATATATATATTTTTAATTTAATTTTGTTTTTTGCTTATCTTCTCTACTAAAATACTCTTTGTATATAGGAACAATGTCCTGCATACTCTGAATCCTCAAAGGAATCAATATTATTGGCAATCTTCTAGAAGTTTGCTGAGTGAATCAATAAATAAGAGCATTGTTTTCATAGGCAATAAGTTCTTAATTCCACAGTAGGTCTGACCAAGTAAAACTTTTGGGAAATTGAAAATTGTCAGCAATTGCTTTCTTAATCTTAATTAAGCAGTTGATTTTGTAGAGATTTGGATTTAGAAAAATGACTCCAATTGTTTTCACAAATGATTTTTTTATTTTGGACATTGTCATATGCATCTATAGAAATTCAATTTGGGTCTTTTTATATTTCCATGTCTCTAGTTAACATTTTAAACATACAAAACACAGTTGTAATAACTGTTTTAATGTCTTATCTGTTAATGCTAACATCTGTGTCAATTCTAATTTGCTTTTTGTCCTCATTTTTGGTTGTATTTTTCTGGTTCTTTGCATATCTGGTAATTTTCTGTTTGAATAGAAGACATTGAATTTTACTGTGTTATACACTGGATATTTTTGTATAACTATTAATATTCTTGAGCCTTGTTCATGGGAACAATTAACTTACTTGAAAATATTTGTTCTTTCAGGGTCTTGCTTTTAAGGTTTATTTTGAGGAGCAGGGCAGCATTTAGTCTTGGGTTAATTATTCCCTCTGGCTACAGTCCATGGGGTTACAAAAGAGTCAGACATGACTTGGCAACTAAACAATTATTCCCTATTGTCAGTGCAAGTCACTTCTCTGCAAGTCATTCTACCCAGGGCCCCATGAGCCATGAGGTTTTCCAATCTGGATGGTGGGAACAGCTGGGCATTGCTCCCTTTAATCTTTCCAGGTGGTGTCTTCAGATTTCTGCAGTTATGTCTCATGCCTCTTCTCTCTGACGCTCTGTCTTACGAATTCTGGCTGTCTGGGTCTCCCCATACCCCGGCTCTCTCTGGCTCAGGCTGTCTACGGGCTCTGCTAGGATTCCCTCTCTCTGTGTTGTGGCATGGAGCTTTTTCAAGGCACTAAGCCAGATCCATTGTACGGTTCACCTCATTTGTTTTCTGTGTTTCAGGAATCATTGTTCTTTGTTGCCTATGTCCTATGCCTTGAAAATTATTATTTCATACACTTGTCCACTTTTTGATTTAGTTGGGAAGGTAAATCTGGTCCCTGCTATCCGGTCTTGGCCAGCAGTGGGAGTCTCTGGGAGTGTTTTAAACACCAACTTACTAGTACTGTGACCAAGCCTGAAGAGCAAGCTACATGTGGTTCCTAAATAGACCTTTGCTTCTCTCAAAAAATATTCCATTAATTTGTTATTTTCACCATTTGACACCCACGGTTATTACTGATAGCTGTCTTCGTCAACTCAACTTACTCTTTAGCAGGGTGCCAATAGAGTGGCTTCTACTTTTAATTGGAAAGATATTATTGCACTCATTTTGAGAAGAAGATAATTGCCTTCTTTGAACTGAACATCAGTGTTTCAGTTGTATGTAGGTTGTGGGAGTGAAAATCTATTCAGTGTACTGGCCTGACTTGAGAGAGTTCACCTGTTATTAGAGAGTGGTCAGTTATCCACTGGTTTAGCCAAACTCCACATTTGTCTGCCTCTGTCTGTCCTGTATATTTCCCCGTGTTTCTGAGAAGATGATGGATATTCTGTGAAGAAAAAGTTGCTCTGTTGCCAGGAGTTTGTGCATCTTGGTGTAAATCAGGTACGCTCACCTCAGAGCTGCTCAGAGTCTTGCTGTAATGACGTGCATATGGCTCTTCAGGCAGGTATGCAGTATGAGGCCTTTTCCAGACTTACTTAACTATCAGACCATAGTTTCTTGAAGTATCTCTTGGGGTTGGTGTTCCACAGACTACATGTTAGAAAATGCCGTGTTAGAGGTACATGAAAATGTTGAGTTTAGATTGCTTCCTAGAACATACCGCCAGAAGTCTTTCAAGTCAAGGCCCAGGAAATTTCCTTCTCTAATCATTTTGCAAGTCCTTGCCACACAGAAATGCTGAATCAAGCACTTGATAAATACTATGGCAGTTAACGAGAAGTAAGATAAGCTATTTGTTTGGTCTGAGCCTCAGTTTATTCATGTGTGAAGCAAGAAGTTTGGATTATGATGATTAATATCTCTTCCAGCTCTTTAATTCTATAATTCTGTGCTTTTTTGATTCAGAAATCATGATCCCTGATCCCAAGCTGCTGGCTGTCTAGTGTGGGATACAAGGCTAACACACATGATGTAACTAGAAAGCAGTTCAAAACAGTGCCAGATTGTGTGGTGCAGATTAGAGGGGCTATACAAGAGCAGAGAGGGGAAACCAGTGAGGCCAGAACACTGCTACTTCTGACTTTTCTCGCTACATTAGGCACTCAACAGAGCCCCTAAAACAATGATTTAGCGGGAATGTCTTTGGCTATGGAGATATAAAATGCATTTACTATGTGGAAGGACTTCGTTCCATGTCTACTTAAGCTCACTTAATAACAGTGCAGAGGTTAGCTACAGTGTGAGATTAAAGAAAACATCTCTATTGGTATAAGCATTTAATACTCACTAAAACAGCCATTAGGTCACTAATGTTTTTTACGGAACCTGAAGGCTTGAACTAAAAGTTATTCCAGGTCGAAGGCATGAATAGGATCCTAGAATGGTAAAGCCGAAAGAGTCCTGAGGGATCACCAAAGTGCAAGGTCAGCAAACTTTCTCTGCATAGGGCCAGGTCGTCAGTGTTTTAGCCTTTGCAGGCTGTTAGATAGATCACTGTTGCAACTATTCAACTATACCTTTGAAGTGCAAACACAACCATAGGCAACATGTAAATGATTGGGCATGGCTGCAACCCAATCAAACTTTATACACAAAAACAGGAAGCTTGTGGGCTCTAGTTGAAGACGAAGACCAGAGTAGTTTGGCATTTGATCAAGATCACAGAAATATGGACTGAATTGTGTTCCCCACCCTCCAATTCATATGTGGAAGCCCTAACTGCCAAAGTGATTATATTTGGATAGGGACTACAGAGACGTAATTAAGGTTAAATGAGCTCATAGGCTGGGTCCCTGGTACAGTAAGATTACTGTCCTTGTAAGGAGAGACACCAGAGAGCCTGATTGCTTTCTCTCTCTCTCCACCATGTGAGGACACAGGGGAAAAAACAGATGTGAAATAATAGAAAATTTACTTGTATCTGCCCCTGGTTCCTGGCATAGAGCTCCTAAAATGCCTTGGAATCTCGCCAGGCCATAGAAGTATCTGTTGCTCTAATAAGGTCAATTTTGATGAGTTCCTGGGTAAGGGCTGGTCACCAGAAAGACTAAGCCATGACTAAAGCTTGGAACTTTCAGCTCCATCCCCCATTCTCCATAGAGGGCAGAAGGACTAGAAGTTGAGTTAATAAGTCAAGCCTATGGCAACCCACTCCAGTATTCTTGCCTGGAAAATCCCATGGACAGAGGAGCCTGGTGGGCTACAGTCCATGCGGTCACAAGAGTCGGACACGACTGAGTGACTTTACTTTTTTACTATGTGATGAAGCCTCCATAAAAGTCCCCAAAGTACAGGGTTGATAGAGCTTCCAGGCTGGTGAACAACCCACATGCTGGGAGCGTCGCACACCCCAGCTTCACAGGGAAGGACGCTTCCAGAGTGATTATGTATTTCTTCATCTGACAGGTCATTTTTATCCTTTAAAATACCACTTATACTGAATGGGCTGTAGTAAGTAAACTGTTTTTGGAGTTCTGTGAGTCACCCTAGCAAATTCTCAAACCTGAAATGGAGGTGGGGAGACAAGATTTATAGCCAAGTCAGACAGAGGTGTGGGTAGTGACCTGGGGACCTACTACTCGCGATTGACATCTAAGGAGGGAGGCAGTCTTATAGGACTGAATCTTTATCCTCTGGGGTTAGTGGTAACTCCCCCAATTATTGTCAGAATTGAGCTGTAGGACACTCAGGTGGGGTCAGAAAACTGGTCAGGGAAAAAGCCCCAAGTATCTGGTATCTGAAGTGCTGAGAATGTGAGGATAGAGGTAAAAGCAGTGAATTTCCCCTACAGTGGCCATCGACAGCCCAGGAGGAGAGTTCTTACCAGAGCCTGACCATGCTGGCAACCTGATCTTGAACTTCTAGACTCCAGAACTGTGGGAAAATAAATGGCTGTTGTCTAAACCACCTGGTCTATAGTATTTTGTTACAGCAGCCTGAGCTGACTAACACACACAGCAAGGTTGGAGCAGAGATCTTGGTGTTGAGATCTTCTGATAGCATTCCAAGCAGCTTTGGATGGAGAAGAAAGACTAATCAGGTTTGAAAATGAAAGTGATAATTTCATTTCCATTTCACCTTTATATACTTTGGTCCAATATACAAATTAATAGATTAAAGAATTAGATCTTCATTTTGGAAAGCTAAAGGATTGAGTAGGATGTAAAATCTGTTAGGAGGTTGAAGAAAGCCTAGATGAAAGTTGGGGATTCAGACCGTATTTCCTAACTTTGCCTCCATCTCCTTTAGAGAATTAATCTCTCCCTTCTCTGGCTGCTTCTGTTATTCATGTGCTTCTCACACCTTCTCTGTTACTGTCAGTTTTCATCTCCAGATCTTCTTTAGGGTAGGGTCACATTTAGTTCCTTCACATCACCATAGCACCTAGCTTGTGCTATGCATAGAATGTGAATGCAATTGCAATCTTGGATGTTACAATCCATTCATTCAGTCAACAAATATTTGTTGAATACCTCTCAGGTGCTCAGCTCAGCATTAGATGATCATGGTGATGGTTAACTAAGACAACACCCTTATCCTCATGGAGCTCATAGACTTGTAGGAAAGCTTGATTGAATAATGTAATAATTCAATTTAAAATATACTCACAAACTTTGATGAATGATATAAAGGAAAGGTAAAATACAGTGAAGCTATACAGTAGGGAAACCCCCAAACTGGACAGCTATATGCAAAAGAATCAACCTGTACTACTTTCTCACACCAGGTACAAAAATAAACTCTAAATGGATTAGACTTAAAGGTAAGACCTGAAACCATAAAACTCTAAGAAGAAAATGTAAGCAGTATGCTCTTTGACCTTATCTTAGGAATATTTTTTGGATCTATTTCCTCAGGGAAACAAAATGGGACTATATCACAGTGAATAGCTTTTGCATAATGAAGAAAACTATCAACAAAATGAAAAAGTAGCCTACTAATGGGAGAAGGTATTTGCAAACAATATATCTGATAAGAGTTAATATCCAAAATATGCCAAGAATTCATACAACTCAACATCAAAAAACAAACAATCTGATTGAAAAATGCGCTGAGGTTCTGAATAGACATTTCCCCAATGTCTTACTAATGGCCACAAGACACATGAAAAGATGCTCAGCATCGCTCATCATCAGGGAAATGCAAGTCAAAATCACAATGAGATATCACCTCACACTTCTCAGAATCTATCACCCAAAGACAACAATAAACAAGTCTTGATGAGGATGTGGAGAAAAGGGACTGCTTGCGTACTGCTGGTGGGAAAGTAAACTGGTGTAGCCACTATGGAAAGCAATATGTAGTTTCCTCAAAAAATTAAAAATAGAACTACCATGTGATAAAGCAATTCCACTCCAGGCTCTTTTTCAAAGAAAAGAAAAGCACTGTTTCAAAGAGATGTGTGCACCCCTGGGTTCATTGCAGCATTGTGTGCAATGACCAAGACATAGAAGCAACCTAAGTGTCCACTGATAGACAGATGGAGAAAGAAGACACGGTAGGTATATGTAACAGAATATTAATCATAAAGAAGAATGAAATCTTGCCGGCAACATGGATGCACCTAGAAGGTAGTATCCTAAGTGAGACAGATAGTAAGTCAGACAGAGAAGGACAAATATGGTATGATTTCACTAATATGTGGAGTCTAAAAAATAGAGGAACAAGCATAACAAAACAGAAACAGAATCATAGATACAGAGAACAAACAGGTGGTCGCCAGAGCGGGAGGAGGCTAGGTAATTCTGTGAGGTAATGAATGCTAGTTAGCTTGATTTGGTGATCATTTCAGTGTATACGTACATGCAACCATCACATTGTACACCTTTGAAATATACAATCTCTGTCAATTATACATCAATAAAGCTGAAAAAAGATTAAATTGTTTTTTTTTACAAAAAAAGGAAAGAAATCTTGACATACACTTGGTGAACACAGGGGAACCTTGAAGACGTTATGCTAACTGAAATAGCCTGTCTATAAAATACTGTAAAAAAACCCAACAAACCCAAACCTCTATGATTAAATCATCTGAAGCACTTAGAGTAGCTAAAGCCATAGAGACACAGAGCAGAATGGTGGTTGCTAGGGACTTTGGGGAGGGGAAAGTGAAGTTCGTGTTTAAGGGGTTTAGAGTTTCAGTTTTGCAAGATAAAAATAATTCAGTGGATGTTAGGTGGTGATGGTTGCACAATGTGAATGTAGTTAATGCAACTGAGTCATGGAAATGGTTGGTATGGTAAATTTTATGTTACATGTATTTTGTCACAATTAAAAAAAAAGGTTATACTTAGGACTGAGGAAGCAGGGAGCAACAACAGCCCTAAGATACAGTCTGTCCCGTGCAATATCTGGGATGTACTTATACTGAAAAATGATTTGTTATTTATCTGTGATCCAGATTTAAATGTCTTGCATTTTTTATTTGCAAACTCTGGCAACCCCACCCAGGAAGCCACACTTTGCATTTGAACCAGAACTTGCTTTGAGTGATGGGAGTTAGCAATAGCATTCTAAGAAATGTCAGACACCAGAGAAGTCTATCTTGCCCATTTTCACTTGTGTTACTTCCCTTCATTAGCCAGCTGCTTACACTGAGAATGATGACTTAAAGGAAAGACTAGACAACCTGGAGTTCCTACTCCTTTCAGTCCTTCCTTACTCATCAGGTAACCTAAGTTTGCTAAAATGCGCATGTATCAGGACTCGAAATAAAAACAATTGAATTAGTTTTGTGCAGTGTTTCCTCTGTTTTCATAAGCGCTAAATGAATACACAAGCTGTGAGAAAATCAAATAGGGAAACCCAAGAAAGCTTTCCTAAGGAAGTGATGTTTGTGGTGAGATCTTAAAAATCAGTAGGCATTAACCAAGTGAAGCAAAGATAGGGGTTGTGAAAATAAGGGCAGAGACCTCGAGATGATTTAAGGAATGGATTGGGGCCAGGGTGGCTGGAGCACGGATATACAAATGAGTCTAGAGTGAGTAACGTGGCCTGACCACACGGAACCTCGTAGGCTGGCTCAGTAGTTGTCCTAAGCACATCGAGAAGCTCTTGCAGAGCTCTTTGAGCGTCTTTAAGACCTTTCAGGCTGCGGTGTATTACAGGAGAACAAAAGTGACTGTGAGAAGGCCAGTTCAGAGATACTTGCTGTATGATGGTGGCTGAGCTGGAGAGAAGCAGATGGAATTGAGGGTTTTATAAAGACTTGGTGAGGATTAAATAGGAGGTGAGGGTGTGCAAGGTGTTAGATAATTCTGAAATACCTGGCTTTTGAAACTAGAGAAGTGAATTTGTTGGTCCTTGGATGCAGGATGCTATGGAGAGGTGGGTTTCAGAGAAGGACAGGTGGGAATGGGTTGAGATTGAGCTTGGGGGTACTTGTGGAGGCAGTCGGGAATGTGCAACTTGACTATACTCTCTCTGCTGCTGCTAAGTCACTTCAGTCGTGTCCGACCCTGTGTGACCCCATAGATGGCAGCCCACCAGGCTCCCCCGTCCCTGGGATTCTACAGGCAAGAACACTGGAGTGGGTTGCCATTTCCTTCTCCAATGCATGAAAGTGAAAAGTGAAAGTGAAGTTGCTCAGTCATGTCCGACTCGTAGAGACCCCATGGACTGCAGCCTACCAGGCTCCTCCGTCCATGGGATTTTCCAGGCAAGAGTACTGGAGTGGGGAGCCATTGCCTTCTCCAATACTCTCTCTAACCACAATTAAAGTTTGTGATATCTTCTAAAAATAAAGGGAAAGCACAACTACTTTAGATGAAAAATGAATACAGAAGGACTGATTGGCTTGCCTCTAATTCATGAAGCTACTGAGGGGCTTTGGGCATCTTTAAGACCTTCAGATGCCCTGGAGCTGTGTCCGTTAGGAAATCCCAGGGCTGGGGGTGCCGTGAAGTAAAATGGTACAGACCAGAATCGTCCTTCCTAAGTTTTATAGATGAGATGATAGCTTCTTCAGCAGTGATAGTACAGCTTTGGCATCTTCCCATCCATGTTTAAAATAAAATGCGAGCTTCCTTCTTACAAGATCGTGCACGACTTGGCCTCAGTCCACCCCTCTGACGTTGTCTGGCCCTCCTTTCCCCAGACGCTAGCCAGACCAGCTCCCTGCTTGTTCCTCTCATGAATGAAGCTTGCTCTGCCTCAGTCCTTTTGAATTTGGAGTTCTTTTCTTGGTGCTCACCTCCCTTGATCTCTTAATGGCAGCTCCTTCTCTGTATGAGATTTAAGCTTCAATTCCTCCTCCTCAGTGGAGCCCTCCCTGTTCATCCAACCTAAGCTCTTGCCCCCGTAGCTTGCTATTTCATTACTGTGCTTGATTTTCCTCACTGATCTCACACTGACTGAAATTGGGCTTAAGTATTCTTCCAATCTATTTCTCCCTATTGAATGAACTCTTCTGAGAATGGCAGCTGGGTCTGTCTTGTTCAATGCCTTCAAACCAACACTTATCACAGTGTCTGTTGAGCAGAGTGGAGATGCTCAATATGCTTCTGTTTAGGGAATGAGTTTTATTAGATATTGGGAAAACACAGATAAATGTTGAATAGGAATCTAAACCTTGAGGGCGACAAATGCCAGATTTTGGAGAAATGTTGGTGCTCTGAAGGGTAGGCTGTGGGGGACAAGTTCTATGCAGAGATACTAAGGCCACATAGTTCTGAGAAGTCCTCTAGAAACATCCTTAGCCCTCCGCAGCCTCAGTGACATGCTATATTAACCCAGATCCCATTCCCTATGAAAATGGAGCCTCCAGCACCTTGAACACTGTGGCTTGAAGGCTACTGTCTGGTAAAGCTGGGTACTGCTGCTGCCAGGATGTAAGCTGTATGTAGAAACAATATCAGCTCCCTCTTTGAGAAAGAAAATGTAAAATCAGAAGCAGGAGTCTCCTTTAAGAAGAAAATCATCTTTAATTAAAGGAAAACTGGTAAACAGTCCACTTGGACCTAAAATTGCTTAGGTTTTGCTGGCTATTAAATTAGATTTATGATCTAATAGAGCAAACAAAGGGCCTTGGATAGTTGAACAGTCAACGAAGATGAAAAATTTTGAGAAAATTTAAGATTGATTAATTTCTCTGTTCTTCATCCTGAGGGACAGATATCTTCATTGGATTTTTCTTCCATGCAATATAAAGAGATAGGCACTGTCTTCCTGTCTGACTGTCTTGTTATAAGACAAAGCTTCTACAATTGTAAAGCCTATCTTATTTTTTTGGTTTGTTTTTTCTTTTTTTAAAAATTTATATATTATTTAATTGGAGGCTAATTTCTTTACAATATTGTAGTGGTTTTTGCCATACATTGACTCGAATCAGACATTGTTGTACATGTGTCCCCCATCCTGAACCCCCCTCCCACCTCCCTCCCCATCCCATCCCTCTGGGTCATCCCAGTGCATCAGCCCCGAGCACTTGTCTCATGCATCGAACCTGGACTGGCGATCTGTTTCACATGTGATAATATACATGTTTCAATGCTATTCTCTCAAATCATCCCACCCTCGCCTCTCCCACAGAGTTCAAAAGTCTGTTCTTTACATCTGTGTCCCTTTTGCTGTCTCACATATAGGGTTATCATTACCATCTTTCTAAATTCCATATGTATGTGTTAGTATACTGTTATGGTCTTTATCTTTCTGGCTTACGTCACTCTGTATAATGGGCTCCAGGTTCATCCATCTCATTAGAACTGATTCAAATAAATTCTTTTTAATGGCTGAGTAATATTCCATGGTGTATATGTACCACAGCTTCCTTATCCATTCATCTGCTGATGGGCATCTAGGTTGCTTCCATGTCCTGGCTATTATAAACAGTGCTGTGATGAACACTGGGGTGCACGTGTCTCTTTCAGATCTGGTTTCCTCGGTGTGTATGCCCAGGAGTGGGATTGCTGGGTCATATGGCAGTTCTAGTTCCAGTTTTTTAAGGAATCTCCACACTGTTCTCCATAGTGGCTGTACTAGTTTGCATTCCCACCAACAGTGTAAGAGGGTTCCCTTTTCTCCACACCTCTCCAGCATTTATTGCTTGTAGACTTTTGGATAGCAGCCATCCTGACTGGCGTGTAATGGTACCTCATTGTGGTTTTGATTTGCATTTCTCTGATAATGAGTGATGTTGAGCATCTTTTCATGTGTTTGTTAGCCATCTGTATGTCTTCTTTGGAGAAATGTCTGTTTAGTTCTTTGGCCCACTTTTTGACTGGGTCATTTATTTTTCTGGAATTGAGCTGCAGGAGTTGCTTGTATATTTTTGAGATTAATTCTTTGTCCGTTGCTTCATTTTCTATTATTTTCTCCCATTCTGAAGGCAGTCTTTTCACCTTGCTTATAGTTTCCTTTGTTGTGCAAAACTTTTAAGTTTAATTAGGTCCCATTTGTTTATTTTTGCCTTTATTTCCAATATTCTGGGAGGTGGGTCATAGAGGATCCTGCTGTGGTTTATGTCAGAGAGTGTTTTGCCTACGTTCTCCTCTAGGAGTTTTATAGTTTCTGGTCTTACGTTTAGATCTTTAATCCATTTTGAGTTTATTTTTGTGTATGGTGTTAGAAAATGTTCTGGTTTCATTCTTTTACAAGTGGTTGACCAGTTTTCCCAGCACCACTTGTTAAAGAGATTGTCTTTTCTCCATTGTATATTCTTGCCTCGTTTGTCAAAGATAAGGTGTCCATAGGTGGATGGATTTATCTCTAGGCTTGTAAAGCCTATCTTAATCCTTGCATAAAATCATAAGACATGGCAAGATTAGGGAATAATCACAGGTTAGAAATTTTACCCACTTAATTCAGATACAACTGAATTTCAGGAGAACTTTTCAGCAACAATGAACCCCCCCAGATGAAGAGGTGGTTCTAATCTGAATCCTAAATAGCATCAGTCAGGGACAGCCTGCTGCTCTTACCCCTAATATCAGCTGGGGTCATCTCCAGGGTCATACCCTGGATGGAACTTGGAAGGTCACGGCCAATATCTACCTCTCTGATCCTTTACCTTATCTTTTTACATGCTTAAATCCTTATGATTTAAGTCTTATGATTGAGATAGTCTTTTAAAAATACGATTATTTTTTTGAACGTAAAAGTTACATGCATGTACTGTAGAAAATACAGAAAAATACGGGCTTCCCTGGGGGCTCAGCAGTAAGGAATCTGCCTGCGGTGCAGGAGCTGCAGGTTCGATCCCTGGGTCAAGAAGCTCCCCTGGAGAAGGCATGGCAACCCACTCCAGTGTTTTGCCTGGGAAATCCCATGGACAGAGGGCTACAGTCCATGGGGTTGCAAAAAGCTGGACATGACTGAAGCGATTTAGCATGCATGCACACACAGAAAAATATAAAGGAAATAAAAATTCTTCTATCATATCATCAAGGGGAAAAAGTGAGTATTTTGGGGTATTTTTACCAGGGTTAAGTTGTTTTATTTTTATTTTGTTTTAGAAAAATTGTCTTACAATGTATTATTTCCTGATTTTTTACTTGCTGTATCATGAACATTTCCCCATGACATAGATTATTTTTTTGTGAAAATGATTTTAATGGTTCTAGAAATATTCCATTGTATAGATTACCATTCTGCAATTTTCAGACAAGTGGATTGTTTCCCGTCTCTCCCCTCTCTCTTTCCCTCCCTCCCTGCTTTCCTTGAATTGTGTAAACCTCAATTCAGCTGTTAATTTTTTTCAAGGTAGCAAATTAAGTTATAAATTTAAGCCATAACTTGATAATCTTTAGTAATATACCATATTTAATTAAAAACCATTTATTTGTTAGTAGTCACAGAAAAATGAAAAAAAGTAAAGTTGGGGGAGATGTTGAGTAAGTATTACCAAATTCCTTCATTTTCATGTGAAGTAATGATTAGTTTTAGGACCAACATTATACAGAGAACGTGTTCATTGTCGTGCAGACTAGTTTCCATTCAGACTACAAACTGCTTCCTGCTCTCTCTTGTAAACTGGGGTTCACTTACAGAGCCTTCTTTGTTGGCAGCTTCAGAGCTGAGTTGCTTTTGGCATTCATCTCCTTTCCTGCCAGGCAGAGATGCTCTGCAGTTTCTGCTCCACACCACCGCGTGTGCGATTCTGCTCCTTCTGACACGTTATATTCTACACCAAGTCCTGGGAGCCCATGTGATATTTGCTTCCTTGTATTCTTTATCCTGCTGCCATTTTGAGTAAGAATCCTTCAAGACCATGAGGAATGCTCTTCTTATGGACATCAAACAGACAGTGGGGCATCTGGACCAAGGCCTGTTTCCTTTCCCGTCGATGAAATCTTGGATGTGCTTGGTCGAAGCTAGCTTCAGTCATCTAGCTAGGTGAATTTTTGCCCACTGGATTTATCAGCTGATTCTCATAGAGATGATCTATATTCTTTTACTAGTGGTTACGGGGATGAGTTGTGGTGGTGGAGAAGGTAGTTGCAGTAACGACAGAGATATATTTGGGTAGAAAATACACCACGAACCCAGTGCAAAGAGGTATGGATTCTAGGTTTAGGATGAAGCTGGGAGAAATCCTCAGGGTTCCCTCCTGAAGAACTTTTCTTCCATGTTCAGGAAGACGTGATGAAGGATCAGATGTGACAGTCCCTCCCAGGGAGAGCTGCATTCTTCTTGAAAAGGAGTTCAAGTAGCCGTGGCAGAAAGTGCCACTTGGGACAAAATAGTGGGAATCGCTGCCGTGATTGGGCTTCCCTGGTGGCTGAGATGGTAAAGAAACTAACTGCCTGCAACGCAGGAGACCTGGGTTTGATCCCTGGGTCGGGAAGCTTCCTGGGGGAGGGAATGGCAACCCACTCCAGTACTCTTGTCTGGAGAATCCCACGGACAGTCAGCCTACAGCATCACAGTCCATGCAGGACACAGAGTTGACAGGACTGGGCGACTAACACCTTCACTTTCACTGCAGTGAGAAGCCTCAGGGCCCTTGGGGTCCACAAGGGAGAACTATTTAGCTGTGGCGCTAAGAAAGTGGCTTCTAATTTTTGTTTATCAGTAATTTTTTTTATTACTGATTAGAGTTCATTACTGGCTTAGAGTTCTAGAAATATTTGGGAAGATGTAAATGCTCAGTTGTTTTACACATGAAAACTCAAGTTTCTTTTCTCTTACCTTTTTCAAAACAGCGTTGGTGGAAGTCACACAGTCAGCCTTGGGAAGAGTCTGGGAGAGTTCGGGCCAGTGGCCAGAGTTCACAGAGCCTGTGAGGCTTCCCCTGCAGCTCAGACAGTAAAGAATTCGTCTGCAATTCGGGAGACCCGGGTTCAATCCCTGGGTTGGGAAGATCCCCTGGAGGAGGGCATGGTAATCTGCTCCAGTATCCTTGCCTGGAGAATCCCATGGACAGAGGAGCCTGGTGGGCTACAGTCCACGGGGTCCCAAAGAGTGGGACACATCGAGCGATGAGGCACAGCGCCGTCAGGACTGCACTGGGGTTCCCCGTTTCAGCGTCAGTGGTGACATCGTGGGCTGAGGGCCCTGCTCCCAGCCAGACGTCCCCTTCAGAAAACTCCATGCCTCTCTCAGGATTTCAGATTTCATTTCTCAGCACTGACACCAGTTCAGGAAGAGGAGGTGTAGTCAGGGTGGAGACGGCCCCGGGGTTGCCTCAGGAGTGAGCAGGGAGGGCTGTGTATACGGTTGTAGGTGGCGGCATCTTCATAGGATTGATTTTGTGTATTGATGGAAGTCCTCGCTGACCACGTTATTATTCACGGCAACAATTTTAGGTAGTTAATAATTTATCACATCCCCCCCCCGCCCCGCCCCCCGAATGTAATGGAATGAGAATCTTTACACCAGGGCTGTACAAATGTTGTCCTTCTATCTTATGTAATTGAAGGAACTTTTGCCAAAGATAATTGCTATCATTAAATATTGATAGAGCATTTTTAAAAAAGTTTCTACTAGTGAAAATGGAAAGAGCAACTCTGGGAAATACAATCCACATGCACTGGACTTTTCCGGAGAAGGCGATGGCTCCCCACTCCAGTCCTCTTGCCTGGACAATCCCATGGACCGAGGAGCCTGGTAGGCTGCAGTCCATGGGGTCGCTAAGAGTCGGACAGGACTGAGCAACTTCACTTTCACTTTTCCTTTCATGCACTGGAGAAGGAAATGGTAACCCACTCCAGTGTTCTTGCCTGGAGAATCCCAGGGACGGGGGAGCCTGGTGGGCTGCCGTCTATGGGGTCGCACAGTCGGACACGACTGAAGCGACTTAGCAGCAGCAACAACTGGACTTTTCATCATCCAGGGATACCTGGACCTCAAGGAGGAAGAAAATTATTCGGAAGGAGGATGCCTTCTTTTGTTTTTAACAGCAGACCCCCCTTCCCCACGTCCCATCCCCAGCTCCCCCAGATGCTAATTATTGCCTGAGATGTGAGAGAAGGGAGGCATTTTACAAGGCAGAATATAAGAAAGACAAGTGCTCGGCCTGGTGCACTGGGAAGACCCAGAGGGATCGGGTAGAGAGGGAAGTGGGAGGGGGGATCCGGACGGGGAATACATGTAAATACATGGCTGATTCATGTCAATGTATGACAAAAACCACTACAATATTGTAAAGTAGCCTCCAACTAATAAAAATAAATGAAAAAAAAAAAAAAAGAAAGAAAGAACTAGCACTTTTTGGGGCTGTTTTTTCTTTCTTTCTTTTTTTTTTAATAATAATATTAATTATTTATTTTTGGCTGTCCTGGGCCTTCATCGCTGCTCGGGCTTTTCTCTAGTCCTGGCAAGCAGGGGCTCCTCCCTAGCTGCGGTACCTGGATTTCTCACTGCGGTGGCTCTTCTTGTTGCGCCTCACACGCTCTAGGGCTCTCAGGCTTCAGTCATCGCGGCACACGGGTGCAGTAGCTGGGGCTCCCCGGCTCTGGAGCACAGGCTCTTTAGTTGTGGTGCTCAGGTTTAGTTGCTCCGAGGCATGTGGGATCTTCCTGGATCAGGGATCAAATCTGTGTCCCTTGCATTGGCAGGTAGATTCATCACTGAGCCAACAGGGAAGCCTTTTATTTATTTTTTTAATTGGAGGATAATTGCTTTACAATGTGTGGTACAACAACACAAATTAGTCACAACTATATATATATATCACCTCCCTCCTCAGCCTTCCTCCCATCCCCCATCCCAACCGTCTCGGCTAGCACTATAAAATAGCAAACCAGAGAATAACGGTGTGTCTTCTGTAACTGAAAGCAGCTGCATAGAGAAGAGTGCATAGGGAAAGTGTAGAAGCAAGGCTAACTTGAAGAAGGCAAAGGTCTCTGACGTCACTACACAGAATGGGGTCTCAGGCCTAAACAACTCAAACCATGGTAGGCCCTGGACAGATGAAAGCAAAGCAAATTGTCAGCAGGAAGGGACCTTGTTGACAGCAATAGAAGGAACAGCAGTCAGACCCTGGAATCCTGTCCTGCAGCTCTGGCTTGCCTTGAGAAAGGCACATGTTCCATCCTTTCTACTCCTGTCCCAGGTTAATCTTGGAATGGTATTCATGTTTATAAGAATAAAATGAGTTTACTCACTCGCTTTCTCTTTCCAAAAAGGATTTAAAGATGTTGATGGAACATCAAAGGTGAACTTGAATGGGGGAAAATAACTTACAAATGGGTAACATAGAGTCTCAAGCAGGAGACTACCCCTGGGATGAGAGAGGGGACAGGTTAGCCTTGTTACCGTGGTGATGGCATGTTAGGTGGTGGTGGGAAGCTAACACAAGATTGCTCTGTGTGTGTAGGGGTGGTTCACCGTAATCTCCTACCACTGGGTCAGTTTGCAGCCACCTTTAAGGCTTTGCAGATTTGGAGGGGATGTGTGTTTCATTTGGGGAAATTTAAAGGTCTCCCTTACATTTAGATGCCCCTGGAACCCCCCAGTCTGGTTTTGAATGTTTCAGTGGGTGAATGGCAGAGCTCGTTGGCCTGGCAACAGGAACACACACACTTCTTCCTTCCTGATTTCATTAAGTCAGCGTAGCCCTTGGATCCCAGTGGCTAGCAGTCTGGGGATGTCTCCCCATTGGTTTTGTCAGGGCAGTGTTGGGATTTTTGGGGGGCATCTTTTACCAAGTTTCCAAATTTTCTCAGGTACATCTTGATGAGATAAGACCTAGAAGAAAAAGGAAATCTTATTGGGACCAAACACACACACACACACACCCACACACAACATTTGAAATAAATTGAGTATTTCATAATTGGATGGTAGCAAGGGAGAGCTTAGGACTGTGGATAGTAAGTAGTATGTTAAATTCACATGACTCACACAGATGTGCAAAGCAAATGGGATTTCTTTGTTTCCTAAATCTGATGTGATCTTCCTTACCAGACCATACTCAGCTGGGTGAGGGTAGGTAGTGGGAGGTGTGGAAATTAACTTTAACTTGTCAGTTTATGCTATTCCTGTTGTTTAGTCACTTAGTCGTATCCAACTCTTTGCAAGCCCATGGACTGTAGCATGCCAGGTTTCCCTGTTCTTCACCATCTCCCAGAGTTTGCTCAAACTCATGTCCATTGAGTCAGTGATGCCATCCATCTCTTCCTCTGTTGACCCCTTCTCCTCCCCTCTTCAATCCTTCCAGCATAAGGGTCTTTTCCAATGAGTCAGTTCTTCACATCAGGTGGCCAAAGTATTGGAGCTTCAGCTTCAGCATCAGTCCTTCCAATGAATATTTGGGACTGATTTCCTTTAGGATGGACTGGCTTGATCTCCTTGCAGTCCAAGGGACTCTCAAGAGTCTTCTCCAACACCACAGTTCAAAAGCATCAATTCTTCGATGCTCAACTTTCTTTATGGTCCAACTCTCACATCTGTACATGACTACTGGAAAAACCATAGCTTTGACTAGACAGACCCTTGTTGGCAAAGTAACATATCTGCTTTTTAATAAGCCATAGCTTTTTTTCCAAGGAGCAAGTGTCTTTTAATTTCACTGCGATCACCATCTGCAGTGATTTTGGAGCCCCCCAAAATAAAGTCTGTCACTGTTTCCATTTTTTCCCCATCTATTTGCCATGAAGTGATGGTACCAGATGCCATGATCTTAGTTTTATGAATGTTGAGTTTTAAGCCAAGTTTTTCACTCTCCTCTTTCACTTTCATCAAGAGGCTCTTTAGTTCTTCTTTGCTTTCTGCCATAGGGTGGTGTCATCTGCATATCTGAGGTTATTGATATTTCTCCCGGCAATCTTGATTCCAGCTTGTGCCTCATCCAGCCTGGCATCTCTCATGATGTACTCTGCAGATAAGTTAAATAAGCAGGGTGCCAATATACAGCCTTGATGTACTCCTTTCCCAATTTGGAGCCAGTCCGTTGTTCCATGTCCGGTTCTAGCTGTTGCTTCTTGACCTGCATACAGGTTTCTCAGGAGGCAGGTAAGGTGGTCTCATATTCCCATCTCTCTAAGAATTTTCCGCAGTTTTTTGTGATCCACACAGTCACAAAGATATAAGCTATCTGTGTACCTTTGGGTTTAAATAGCCTCCCTTGGATGACTAAGTCCCCTTTGGGTAACTATTCAGTCTTTTAGAGGCCCGTCCCTCCTGCCCCTCCTACTCTAAGATGATACTGAGGTAGATCAAAGGGCAAGGTACGTGTGACCTCCTGTCCGCAGGGGAGGGGTGGGAATTTCAGAGCCATGCAGTGGTCTTTGGCCCCTCACTGATCTTCTCTGTGCTGTGGCTGCTCCATCTGTTCCCTGTGCTACTGTTGGAGATGGGCCCCTCTGGTCATTTGGATGTCAGATCTCCAATACTGAGTTCTTGCTTTTGCCTTTGATCATGAAGTTCTTTTTGCTGCAACTGTTTCATCCTAATTACAGTCCTTCACAAATCCCTTCTGGTCTCTGGACCCCTGTTCCAGAGCAGGTGGGAGGTCCCAGATCTCTTGGGTGCCTTTAAATTTTTTTTATTTGAGTGTAGTTGATTTACAGTGTTGTGTTAACATCAGGTGCACAATAAAGTGATTCAGTTCCATGTATATGTGTGTACTCAGTTGCTCAGTTGTGTCTGACTCTCTGTCCATGGAATTTTCCATTTAAGAATACTGGATTGGGTTGCCATTTCATCTCCAGGGGATCTTCCTGATCCAGGTATTGAACCTGCATTGGCAGGGAGATTCTTTACTACCGAGTCATCTGGGAATCCCTCCCCTGCACACACATATTCTTTTTCAGTTTCTTTTTCAGTAGCGGTTGTTCCAAGATGCTTAGTACAGTTTCCTGTGCTGTACAGTGGTCCTTGCTGGGGGCACACCTTACTCAAACCTCGGAAGCCAGGAGCACTGCCAGGGCTCCTCTGTCCGGGCTCCCCCACCTCCAGGACTGAAGTTCTTGCCCATGCTACTCAGGGTGAAACCCTCCCTGTAGCCTCAGAGGCTCCTCCCCAAGCTCTGCTCAGGAAAGCATGCCAAGTCACAGATCCTACCCAAAGTTCTCATGCGTCTCTGTGTCTGCTTGTCTGGATGTTTCTATCATGGCTACTACTCCTCCCGTCCCACTTCAGAGGGGACAGGGAAGTCACAGGCATTTGATCGCTCCTCCTTGTATTGCACTGGGATCTGGAAGTGGGAGGCTTTCCATTTTTTCTTCCTGTGTGGAAGGGCCTTCCTCCATGTCACATTCTCCTTCTTCCTGATGTGGTGTTGACTCTCCCCTCCCATCGCACCTTCATGCTCCCTGGTGTATGAAGTAGCGATCAGGGAATATGAACCATGTAGCCGTAAGAGTTTCACAAATGTCTTCCCAGTTATGTGCACATTAGAAGACAGTGGGAGCCCCTGTCGTCCTTAAACTGTGGACGTTTTCTGTCATAACATTTGTTGGGAATGAAAGAGATGTGGCAGCTGATCAAATACTATTTACGGTTTTACTGAAGGTGGACCGGTGAAAGTGAAAGCCGCTAAGTTGTGTCCGACTCTTTGTGACCCCAGGGACTATACAGTCCATGGAGTTCTCCAGGCCAGAACACTGGAGTGGGTAGCCTTTCCCTTCTCCAGGAGATCTTCCCAACCCAGGAGTTGAACCAGGTCTCCTGCATTGCAGGCAGATTCTTTACCAGCTGAGCCACAAGGGAAGCCCAAGAATACTGGAGTAGGTAGCCTATCCCTTCTCCCGTGGATCTTCCCAATCTAGGAATCGAACTGGGGTCTCCTGCATCGCAGGCAGATTCCTTATGAAATGAGCTATGAGGGAAGCCCCATTTAAACATTAAAATCATGGATGTAGGAACTGGAAACTCTTTGCCTCTGCAAATTGAGCACCCACAGTTTTGTGTTAGAAACTACTATTTACACCCCCTGTTTTCAGAAATTAGATGCTGTAAAGTCTTGGGGAAAAAGAAAAGTGCACTTGGGCTGGCAGTGTTCATGTTTGGTTTTGGCACATTCACGGAGCATTCGCAGGAAATAATTGCAAGTTCACCCAATATGATCTGTGTGGGTGTGATTCAGACGAGCTCTCAAGAGCTTTCAGCCATTTATGCAAATAAACATTATAATAATGATAAAAGGATCCAGTGTGATTGAGGGGAGTGGAGAAGAATTAGATATTAAGGCACAGGTTTTTATCTTTTTTTGGGAATCAAAAGCTGCTGGGCACAGCAGTGGGTTTGAATTTCTATTGAGATGTATTCTTAGGTTTTAAGGATTTGAATTGTGTTAGTTTTGTTTGCTGAATCTTGGTCATAATAACATTTCATTTTGTGGGGGAATAGTAGGAGATGGGAACAATGAAGGAGCACAGAAAAGGCTTACTCTTTATAGAAGAAAGGTGGGGGAGAACAAGATGGCGGAGGAGTAGGTGGACAGGGAGTACATCTCTCTCCATGGATCCATGAGGAACACACCTTCAGATACAGACGTGCTTGCAGAACACCAGCTGAGAGCGGACAGGAGTGCCTGACCAGTGAAAAAGAATATATAGAACCACGCAAAACTCGGTAGGACGTAGGAACTAGGGGGAAAAAACAGGAGTGTTAGTAGGAATGGACCTGCCCTCGGCAGGTGGTGGAACTGAAGCAGGGGTCTGATCCCCACATCAAGGCAATTGTCTGAGCCAGAGGAGAAACATTTAAGGCTGAGAGTGAAACAGCTGACCTGTGGCAGCCTAAATGGAACGAGAATCAGACAGTCCTTGCCGCAGCCATACACACCCCGGACAGGGACACAGGTCCCCTGAAAGGTGTAGCATCTGGGAGCTGGAGTTGAAGGATTGTGGAGCGATCCCAGGGTGAGGGATGCTGTTGACAGTGGAGAGACGGATTGAGGGGAAGTGAGGGAGGAGATCGTGGTGGGAAATGCCTGTGGAGGAGAGCCGGGCAGCCATGAAGCAAGGCAATACTGCTGAGACATGCGTAGGGGGTGGAGCCATCGCCATAGCCTCTCCCCCACCCCATGCTAGCATTGGCAGCTGAACAATAGAGAGGCTGGCCCATCAAACGCCTGACCTACTGAAGTACAGAGTGGGACCCCACCCAGGGCTCCCCTTTAAGTGCCTGACACACCGATCTACAGAGTAGGGCCCCAGCCAGGGGGGCCTCTCTATGTGCCTGACATGCCAAACAACAGAGAAAGATCCCAGGCAAGGGAGCCCTCTAAGTGCCTGAATGGGCAGAGCTATGGAGAAAGACTGGCCAAAGAGGCCTGCTGATCGCCAGCTGCAAGAGGCTCGAAAAAAGACTCTGATCGGGCCATGACTCTGCGGCAGAGGCAGCCCGTGTCCCTGCACACTGGGTACCACCAGGCTCCCTGCAAGCCAAGCAGCTGTGCCACCTTCCCGCTCAACTCTCGCTGGGCAGAGCTGCCACAGGCAAAAGAAATCTTGCAAGACCTTCTAGAATTAACACCCTCAAACGATGTCTTTTTCATTATAGGGGACTGGAATGCAAAAGTAGGAAGTCAAGAAAAATCTGGAGTAAGGGCAAAAGCTAATAGAGTTTTGCCAAGAGCATACACTGGTCACAGCAAACACCCTCTTCCAACAACAGAAGAGAAGACTCTACACATGGACATCACCAGATGGTCATTACGGAAATCAGATTGATTATATTCTTTGCAGCCAAAGATGGAGAAGCTCTATACAGTCAGCAAAAATAAGACCAGGAGCTGACTGTCATGAACTCCTTATTGCCAAATTCAAACTTAAATTGAAGAAAGTAGGGAAAACCACTAAACCATTCAGGTATGACCTAAATCAAACCCCTTGTCATTATACAGTGGAAATGACATAGATTCAAGGGATTAGATATGATACATAGAGTGCCTGAAGAACTATGGATGGAGGTTTGTGACACTGTACAGGAGTCAGGGATCAAGGCCATCCCCAAGGAAAAGAAATGCAGAAAGCCCAAATGGTTGTCTGAGGAGGCCTTACAAATAGGTGTGAATAGAAAAGAAGTGAAATGCAAAGGAGAAAAGGAAAGATATACCCATTTGAATGCAGAGTTCCAAAGAATAGCAAGGAGAGATAAGAAAGCCTTCCTCAGTGATCAATGCAAAGAAATAGAGGAAAACAATAGAATGGGAAAGACAGACCTTTTCAAGAAAATTAGAGATAACATGGGAATATTTCATGCAAAGATGTGAAGGACAGAAATGGTATGGACCTAATAGAAGCAGAAGATATTAAGAAGAGGTGGCAAGAATACACAGAAGGACGATACAAAAAAGATCTTCAAGACCCAGATAATCACAATGGTGTGATCACTCACTTAGAGCCAGACATCCTTGAATGCAAAGTCAAGTGGGTGTTAGGAAGCATCACTATGAACAAAGCTATTGGAAGTGATGGAATTCCAGGTGAGCTAGTTCAAATCCTGAAAGATGATGCTGTGAAAGTGCTGCACTCAATATGCCAGCAAATGTGGAAAACTTGGCAGTGGCCACAGGAATGGAAAAGGTTAGTTTTCATTCCAATCGGAAAGTCTATGCCAAAGAATGCCCAAACTACTGCACAATTGCACTCATTTCACACGCTAGTAAAGTAATGCTCAAAATTCTCCAAGCTAGGCTTCAACAGTATGTGAACTGTGAACTTAGATGTTCAAGCTGGTTTTAGAAAAGGCAGAGGAACCAGAGGTCAAATTGCCATCATCCATTGGATCACAGAAAAAGGAAGAGAGTTCCAGAAAAATATCTACTTCTGCTTTATTGACTACGCCAAAGCCTTTGACTGTGAGGACCACAACAAACTCTTGAAAATTCTGAAAGAGATGGGAATACCAGACCACCTGACCTGCCTCTTGAGAAATCTGTATACAGGTCAGGAAGCAACAGTTAGAACTGGACATGGAACAAAAGACTGGTTCCAAATTGGGAAAGCAGTATGTCAAGGCTGTATATTGTCACCCTGCTTATTTAACTTATATGCAGAGTACATCATGAGAAACGCTGGGCTGGAAGAAGCCCAAGCTGGAATCGAGACTGCCGGGAAAAATATCAATAGCCTCAGATATGCAGATGATACCACCATTCTGACAGAAAGTGAAGAAGAACTAAAGAGCCTCCTGATGAAAGTGAGAGAGGAGCGTGAAAAAGTTGGCTTCAAACTCAACATTCAGAAAACTAAGATCATGGCACCCGGTCCCATCACTTCCTGGCAAATAGATGGGGAAACAATGACAAACTTTATTTTTCTGGGCTCCAAAATCACTGCAGATGGTGACTGCAGCCACGAAATTAAAAGACGTTTGCTCCTTGGAAGAAAAGTTATGACTAGCCAAGACTGCATATTAAAAAGCAGAGACATTAGTTTGGTAACAAAGTTCCGTCTAGTCAAAGCTATGGTTTTTCCTGTAGTCATGTGTGGATGTGAGAGTTGGACTATAAAGAAAGCTGAGTGCCAAAGAATTGATGCTTTTACACTGCGGTGTTGGAGAAGACTCTTGAGAGTCCCTTGGACTGCACCGAGATCCAACCAGTTCGTCCTAAAGGCAATCAGTCCTGAATATTCATTGGAAAGACTGATGTTGAAGCTGAAACTTCAATACTTTGGCCACCTGAAGTGAAGAACTGACTCATTTGAAAAGACTCTGATGCTGGGAAATATTGAAGGTGGGAGGAAAAAGTGATGATGGAGGATGAGATGATTGGATAGCATCACCAACTCACTGGACATGAGTTTGAGTAAACTCTAGGAGTTGGTGATGGACAGGGAGGCCTGGCGTGCTGTAGTCCATGGGGTTGCAAAGAGTTGGACACAACTGAGTGACTGAACTGAACTAATGAAAGAAATCAAAGACAACATAAACAGATGGAGAGATATTCCATGTTTTTGGGTAGGAAGAATCTATATTGTGAAAATGACTATACTACCAAACACAATCTACAGATTCATTGTGATCCCTATCAAATTACCCATGACATTTTTCACAGAACTAGATAAAAAAATTTTACAGTTCATATAGAAACACAAAAGACCCTGAATAATCAAAGCAGTCATGAGAAAGAAGAATGGAACTGGAGGAATCAATCTTCCTGACTTCAGATTATACTACAAAGGTACGGTCATCAAGACAGTATGGTCCTGGCACAAGAGCAGAAATATAGACCAATGAAACAAGATAGAAAGCCCAGAAATAAACCCCTGCACCTATGGGTACCTTATTTTGACCAAAGAGGCAAGAATATACAATGGGGCAAAGACAGCCTCTTCAATGAATGGTGCTGGGGAAACTTGACAGCAACATGTAAAAGAATGAAATTAGAACAATTCCTAACACCATACACAAAGATAAACTCAACATGGATGAAAGATCTAAATGTAAGAGCAGAAACTATAAAACTCTTAGAGGAAAAGAAAGGCAGAACACTTGATGACATGAATCAAAGCAAGATCCTCTATGACCCACCTCCTAGAGTAATGGAAATAAAAACAAAAGTAAACAACTGGGACCTGATTGAACTTGAAAGCTTTTGCACAGCAAAGGAAACTATAAGCAATGTGAAAAGACAATCCTCAGAATGGGAGAAAATAATAGCAAATGAAACAACTGACAAAGGATTAATTTCCAAAATATATAAGCAGCTGATACAATTCAATACCAGAAAAACAAACAATCCAATCAAAAAGTGGGGAAAAGACCTAAACAGATACTTCTCCAAAGAAGACATACAGATAGCTAAGAAACACATGAAAAGATACTCAACATCGCTCATTACTAGAGAAATGCAAATCGAAACTACAATGAAATTTCACCTCACACCAGTCAGAATGGCCATCATCAAAGTCTACAAACAATAAATTCTGGAGAGGGTGTGGAGAAAAGGGAATGCTCTTGCACTGTTGGTTGGAATGTAAACTGATACAGCCACTATGGAAGAGGGTATGGAGATTCTTTAAAAAACTAGAAATAAAACCACCGTATGACCCAGCAATCCCACTCCTAGGCATATACCCTGAGGAAACCAAAACTGAAAAAGACACATGTATCTCGTTGCTCATTGCAGCACTATTTACAATAGCTAGAACATGGAAGCAACCTAGATGTCCATTGATAGATGAATGGATAAAGCAGTTGTGGTAGATATACACAATGGAATATTACTCAGCTAGAAAAAGGAATACCTTTTAGTCAGTTTTAGTGAGGTGGATGAACCTAGAACCTATTATACAGAGTGAAGTAAGTCAGAAAGTGAAAGATAAATATCGTATTCTAACACATACATCCGGAATCTAGAAAAATGGAACTGAAGAATTTATTTACAGGGCAGCAATGGAGAAATAGACATAGAGAGTAGACTTATGGATACGGGGAGAGGGGAGGAGAGGGTGACATGTAGGGAAAGAGTAACATGGAAACTGACATCACCATATGTAAAACAGATAGCCAACGGGAATCTGCTGTATGTCTCAGGAAACTCAAACAGGGGCTCTGTATTAACCTAGAGGGGTGGGATGGGAAGGGAGATGGGAGGGGGGTTCAAAAGCGAGGGGATAAATGTATACCTATGGCTGATTCACTTTGAGGTTTGACAGAAAACAAAATTCTGTAAAGCAATTATCCTTCAATTAAAAAGCAAAAAAGGGGTTGGCAGTATGGAGGTCCTACCAGGCTTGCAAGATGAACCACCCTGGCCAGAGAAAGGAATCGGCAGAGTCCCTACGAAGCAAGTCTCACCAGTTAATCCTGAAGAAGGGGAAGGTTTCTTTAGAAAACCACTTCAGAGAAGCATTAAGCACTTTGTGCGGTGGATTTTTCCCCAGAAAGGCAGAAGACCAGAACAGCCCCACCAAAAAGGCAAGACTGCAGCTGGAACTGCTCAGAGCCACAGAGCTGTCAGTGGACGTCTGCTTACAGACAGCGATGCCGCTGAGGCTCAGCTCTCATGACAGCTGTTGGACAGATCTTAGAAGAGGAGGTGGAGCTTCACCACGGACCTCGTTCCTCAGTATTAAACGGGTACAAAGCAGAACTCCAGGCCCCAGTAGGTCCACCTTACTGCTAGCGTAGGTTTCGCTCCCATCAAGAACACAGGCCAGTGATGAGACAAACAGCCTGCCATCACTGAGCTACTCCTGCGGGCCAGAGCTGTCATCAAAATGGTGAGTGGCACAGACCCAGGGACACGTGGACCTTCCTATGCAGGGAGCCAGGTCCGCCTCCAGGCAGAGCCCGCCAGCACGGATCAAGACGGACAACTGCCACAGGTCATTCCTTCCACTGTCCAAGGCACTGTCTCCTTCAGAAATATGCCTCTTCTCAATCAGAGCATTCTTTTCACAGCTCTCCTAGTAGGTACCTAGTAGGTACCTACGTAGTAGTATATTTACCTACTAAAATATACATTTTCCAAGAGAAAAATGTATACCACGCAGATAAAATATTTTTTTCTCTTATTAGCACATCCTCTGTGTGCTAATGGCTTCTTCTTACCACAGATTTTCTTATTTCCTAAAATAAATGTTTTTTCTTATGAAAAAAAAAAAAAAAGGTGGGAAAAATTTGAGACTTAACTGACACCAAATGGGGAAGAAAGTATCTTTGTGGAACCAATCTTGTGTCCTGAGATTTCTATGAGTACTCGACCTTGATCTAAACACTGTGAGTGCTGAGTGGAAAGAGGGAAGATGTGACCTTGACCTTGAGACTCACACAAGCTATTCTGGAAGTAGAACATGCTTACATGGAAGGATGGCTTCACAAAACTAAATAGAAGTTAACACCAATTAAGGGGTACCCAACTGAAAACAGAAATCTGAAAACCTGAACCTGGAAGACTAGAATCATCTATATAAAACAGCTCTATGTATGACTAATTATCAAAGAATAAATTAAAGACATAAATACATAGTTCAATTTAACAACAATTATAGCTTGCATCTGTGTTGTACTTGACAGTTTTCAGTCCTTTTTCACATACTCATTTTCACATTTTTCACTGCTTGATTTATTGGCCTATTTTTCTGGTAGCCAGATATCAAGCAATTATTGGCATTTCATACAGTTGTTCACCACCGCTAGAACCATGCCTCACATGTAACAGGCACTCAAATTTTTTCTAACAACTTCAGACGACAAACATTTATCATCTCACACAACGTGTGTGTAAGATGCCTCACGACATAGTGGTTGACTAGCTACTCCCAGGGTGAGCAGTGCAAGAGAGAGCAATGATCATTTGTTGAATGAATCAGTCACAGGGTTTAAGGGAAGCTCAGAGAAATTCTGGATCCTTCTCTAACTCAGGGAGGTCCCTTCACTGAGAGTGTTTAAACATTTCCAGTGATGGTGAGCCCATGGCCTCTCACAGTGGCCCATCCCATTGTCAACAATGAAATCAGCTGCCTCGTTGGACATCGTGGCAGGTGATCTTCCTACCACACTATGCTCCCTCTTGTCAAATGTCTCTGATTAGATGAAAGCTTTCTTACCTTGAATTGAAATCTGCCTCTTCCTGCCTTCCTCTGATTGTGTTCATTTTGTTCTCCTGAGTTTTAGATGGAGTGCCCTTCAGAACACTTTGGAGAAAAATTAAGACTTTTGAAAGTGAAAGGAGCTACAAATAATTAAAATGCATAGTTTTCTGAAGTATTTTCTAATTCATGGGCAAATTGTTCTTTCTGCATTTTACATCAACTTCAGTAAAGTATTTTCAGGTTCAATTACTGTAACCATTATATAAATAAAAAAATTTGTAAAATTTTACCATTATGTTTAATTTTTATTGGTGGAATGTTGCAACTTATGTGGACATAATTATAAATTATGTTGTATCTTAACCAAAGCCAAGTCATTTCTGCTCCATAGGTTGTACTTACATTTGTTGTTTTTGTTTGTTTGTGCTAAGAAACACATCAGACTTATCAGAAGAGCCATTGACATAGCATGTTTAGAACATAGGGGTTTTATTTTATTTTAAAAAATGAATTAATTTATTTTAATTGGAGGCTAATTACTTTACAATATTGTAGTGATTTTTGCCATACATTGACATGAATCAGCCACGGGTGTACATGTGTTCCCCATTCTGCACCCCCCTTCTGCCTCCCTCCCCATCCCATTTCTCAGGGCTGTCCCAGTGCACCGGCTTTGAGTCCCCTTTTCATGCATTGAACTTGGACTGGTGATCTGTTTCACATATAGTAATATACATGTTTCAGTGCTAGTCTCTCAAATCATCCCACCCTCGCCTTTTCCCACAGAGTCCAATAGACTGTTCTTTATATCTGTGTCTCTTTTGCTGTCTTGCATATAGGGTCATCGTTACCATCTTTCTAAATTCCATATAATGTGTTAATATACTGTATTGGTGTTTTTCTTTCTGACTTACTTCACTCTGTATAATGGGCTCCAGTTTCATCCACTTCATTAGAACTGATTCAAATGTATTCTTTTTAATGGCTGAGTAATATTCCATTGTGTATATGTACCACAGCTTCCTTATCCATTCGTCTGCTGATGGGCATCTAGGTTGCTTCCATGTCCTGGCTATTATAAACAGTGCTGCGATGAACATTGGGGTGCACGTGTCTCTTTCAGATCTGGTTTCCTCGGTGTGTATGCCCAGAAGTGGGATTGCTGGGTCATATGGCAGTTCTATTTCCAGTTTTTTAAGAAATCTCCACACTGTTCTCCATAGCGGCTGTACTAGTTTGCATTCCCACCAACAGTGTAAGAGGGTTCCCTTTCTCCACACCCTCTCCAGCATTTATTGCTTGTAGACTTTTGGATAGCAGCCATCCTGACTGGCGTGTAATGGTACCTCATTGTGGTTTTGATTTGCATTTCTCTGATAATGAGTGATGTTGAGCATCTTTTCATGTGTTTGTTAGCCATCTGTATGTCTTCTAGAACACGTGGATTTTAATCAAGCTTTTCTTTTCAGCTGCTCTCCCCATGGGTTCCTTAATTTAGTAAGAATATTACATTAACCATGATATTGTACTTCAAAAATTATATTTCCACATAGGAATTTTAATATTCACTGTTGAAGTTTTTTTATGAGATGGGTAGAAATATTGAAAATATTAGATCTGTTTTTGGAATTAACCAATTATTTTTTCTCTTTGAAACTTCAGTGCTGACACTGATATAAAACGGACAGTTTCTGCTTACAGAGGCAATCCATCCAGCTTTCCCTTTATTTTTGGAATCTGCACAGAAACATTAGGAATATAAAATAAGTAAAATTAATTTAGAACAGTCACTTGATCTGGATCAAAATTCGTGCCTCATAGAGTGATATAAAAATACACCTTGTGCAACTGAAAGTGTTAAATCTTTATTTTGGGTCACAGTCTTCTGAAAATAACTTTTGAAGTAGATGCTGATGCTTTTTAGAAGTTCAGGTCTTCAGGTTTCCATGTGGTCAGTGATGTTGCTATAGGCCCCATGATGGATGGCAACTCTTAACATTCTTGAAAAATAGAAATTTAGTACTTACTATTTTATGAGTAAGTAGTTAAAAAAATCATTGCTGCCAAAAGATCTATTACAAAATAAAAAAATTACCAATTAAACACCATACAGTACATGACAGCTACACTAGAGTAAGCGCGTTTAGACTACTTTCTGTATTTTTCTCTATGGCAGAACTGTGCAGAGTCTAAGCTTCCCGTGTTTCCCACTCTGGGAAAGACTAAAGGCAAAAGAAGAAGAGAGTGGTAGAGGATGAGATGGTTAGATAGTGCCACCAACTCAGTGGACATGAATTTGAGCAAACTCTGGAAGTTAGTGAAGGATAGAGGAGGCTGGCGTGTTGCAGTCCATGGGGTCACAAAGAGTCCGATGTGACTTAAGCACTCAACAGAAACATCCCACGCTTTGGTAAACTGTGGGGCGTGGCCTCATGGTGCATCTGAGCATCTCAGCGGCCAGTCTACCAAGCTGCCAGCAGAGGGAGCAGTCCTGAATCTGTCGTCCAGAACTGAGATGGGTGGTTTCTCCTGTTTGTATATGAGTATCTTTTCTCACCTGGGTAAGAGGGCACACCGTACCCCGTTGTTGAAAGGGAGGTGCTGGTTACATTGCCTCTGGAAAGGGTCGGGAAAAGAGAGATGCGTGGTTAATCATCTCTCAGTTGGCAACCAAGTGTTAAAGTTAGATCTCTGTTTATTGCATATGGGTCTTAGACAAAGCTAAAGGAGAATGAGGGCAGAAGCTGGAAGTACAAAGTGGAAGTCTACCAGACCCATTCTGAGTTATCTTAAGGCAGCTTTAATAAAAATATCTCCAACGGGGTGAAGGCTAAACTGGCCCTGGGTCCACAGACATAAGCCAGTAGCATCCCAGGGACAATGAGAGTTATGTTCATTCTAGCTAAGGGGAAGTGACTGTTTTTCTCCACCATGGCTTGGCCCTTTTCATGTCTGGTGTTTCCTTCTTTGCTTCAGTTGACCTTTTTCTTAAGCTAAACATCCTCAATTCCTTCCTCTGTTCCTCCTATGAAGGGGATCCCTGTATTGTCCTCTCTCTGGGTAGAGGGTAAGACTATTCAGTGTCCTTACTTTTACTTCTTGTTTGATGAGCTGATAAACCACTTGTTCCCAGCTATGTGGGTCAGATCCTCTGCTGTGGATATGATGGACTATGTGGGCTTTTAGGAAAAAAGAATTCAGGGACAAGACAGACAGCGCATCTGAGTCTGTCGTAAGCTATCTAAAAGCCAGCAGAGAGATGATGAGTTGGCTTCTAGCTTATCACAGTGGTGTAGCTCTCCTCTATTCTTCTTTTAACCTATGGCATCCACATGCTTACTTACACCTGGGAGTCTTATAAAAGTTGTGTGTACAGAACTTGTTTCTCTAAACGAGCACTCTTTTTTCATGGTAGAGAAAGAAGAGGAATACATTTTCTTGCAGTCAGAATTGAACTTAGTTCCCAGACTTTGTCTACTGCTTATTTTCATAAAACATGCTATTTGCTCTTATATTGATAGAATTGCTGGTTGCGCTTTAATTTAGGTGGCTGTTGTATAAATGATCAGGCGTGAGGAATATGCTCTCTAGTCTCCTAGAGAGCCTCCTTAGATCGCCTTTTCCTGCCTCACCTGTGCTCACTACACGTTGCTCCAGGCAGAGGGTGAGAACTTTGGAGGGAGATATCAAGGTGATGAGTGAAAGACTGCACAACTGGACCAGTGATCAGTCAGAGCAGAAGACTACAGTTGGTGGTGTAACTGACTTCTGTCCCACTCTGCATCCGTAAAATGGCGCAGGGTTTAGATTTGCTAATGGAATCACGGAATACTTTTGCTGGTCAGAATCTTTGCGGTCTTGTTTCCAATCTTTTCATTTTATAGAAGAGAAATCAGAAGTTCAGGGAGGTGTCAGTCTGGGAGTAGAATGTGAGTCTCTTGACTCTGATCATCACAGTGTCTTCTTAGTCATGGCGTAGTAAAAGTTGGGGGACAGAAGAGAAAAGAGCAGGGATTTTGGAAAGACCATTGGTCTGGGAATCAGGAAACTTCTGTTCTAGTACCATTTCTGTCATCAAACATCTGCATGATTTTAGGAAGTCAATTTCCCCCCCTCAGCATCAGTATCTTTTTTTATTAATTGAGAAGTTCTACTGCGTGGTTGCTTTTTTCCTAGCATTTACTGATGCTTGCTATGAGCTAGATCCTGTGCTAAACACATAACTATATTTAACCTGTAAATAATTTTGAGGTGCATTCTGTTATTGTATCATTTTACAGATGAAAGATCTGGAGAAGAGAGGTTAAATAAATTGCTCAAGTTTCCAGAGCTAATAAGTGGGAGAGTTTGGACCATAACTTGAGAGCACACCCAGTGAGTGGAAGGTAAACGTGGTGTGTGTGTCCACCAGGAGAGGAGTTCCTGTTTCTGCAATATTTACCAGGACACCAAGGAGGATATTCAGTATTAAAGGCTTAGAAACACTGAATTGCATCCGAGGAGTAAATATAAAGTACAGGTTTGGGGTAAATGTGTTGATCACTGGTATCAATTGTGCAGATTATTGAAAATAAAAACATTTTCTTATGCAGCGACCAGGCTCAGGCTGATAGCTCTGAGTTCACAGATCTCAAAGCACTTACCAGTCACTCCAGCTTCATAAAATGCTTTTGGTCACTGTCATTTACAATCACATTTCCCTGATTGCCTCCTCAAGTTAAAATATTTTTCTTTCCACTTTCAGAGAAAAGAGGCTAAATATAATAGGCAATATTATAATAGTCAATTCATCATGAAAGAATTGATTTGAGATCTATTATGGACAGGCAAGCAAAAGTGAAATTCTAATGAAGGCTTTTGAACAACAGTTTTTCCTCTTTGATGCCTCAATAGACTGACAGTTTGTCATTTTTAATAGGGTTTATATTTTGCACTGTCGTTATGCTGGCTATAGCACCATATATTCCCTCCTATGAGTGGATGTCTCAAATAGAGCTATGCTCCAGTTTCCCACCTCCCAAGGGAAAATATCTATAGTGTTACTTCTCGAAGTGTGTGATTTTTATAAAGCAGTAGTCCTCAAACTTTTTTCTTTATTGAGGAATAGTTTACATGTAGTAAAGTACACAGATCTTTAGTTCAACAACTTCTGATAAATATATTCACCCGGATTATCATCATTCAAATTGAGATATGAAACATTTTTTAATCTTTGAAGATTCCCATGTACCCCCTTTTTAGTCAAATCCTTCCACCCAGGACAACCACTGTAGATACATTCTTTTGGTTTATTGTTTGACTTCATGCGAATGGAATAATTAGTCAGCATATTGTTTTGAGATTCATCTGTGTTGTTGCATGTATTCATAGCTTTCCGCTTTTTATTTGTAACATTCATATGCTATTATATGAGCATACCACAGTTTGCTTATCTACTTACCTGTTGGTAGATATTTGGGTTGTTTCCAGTTTTACTACAAATATTCATGTACAACTGTTTGTGTGGATATGCATGTTCATTTCTTTTGGGTGTAAACCTCGGAGTGAAATTGTTGGGTCGTAGGGTATGTACGTAGGCTTCCCAGGTGATGCTAGTGGTAAAAAACCCACCTGCTAATATCGGTTAGATGTAAGAGACACGGGTTCCATCCCTGGGTTGGGAAGATCCCCTGGAGGAGGGCACAGCAACCCACTCCTGTATCCTTGCCTGGAGAATCCCATGGACAGAGGAGCCTGGTGGGCTACGGTTCATGGGGTTGCACAGAGTTGGACATGACTGAAGTGATTGAGAAGCAACATCAGCAGGGTATGTGTGTATTTAACTGTCCTCAAACTTTCGTATCCTGGTCCTCCCTGCTAAAATTAGTTTGAGAGATTTGCTAATATAATACATATCTCTCTGGGGTACGATGTTCCTGATATCCAGGATCTGATTTATTTTGAGGGGGGATTAACTTTGAGTCCATTCAGATCATGAAGACATCCTTTTAGCTAGACAGCCAGTTAATTTTTGATTAAGTGCTAGTTAATACATTTATCTGTAACTTGAGTCTAAGATATCTAAGTCCCGAATGCTGGGGATAGAAAGACGTGTGGTCCCTACTCTGCAAGAGCCCATGGTCAGGTGGGGAAGACAGTCATGTGGACAAAATGCTGCAGTGGTTAGTGTGTTGGAGGGGCATTTTTCTCCACCTGTGGAGATCATGAGAAACTTTACAGAGGGAAGGCGTCCGAGCTTAGTCCTGGAGGATGTGTGGGGGTTCAGCAGGTGGCAGGGATGTGAGCCATCGCAAGGGGCGGGATCGTATAGCTTGACACATGAGGGGAACTGCACAGTCGAATGACTGGTATCAACCTCTGAAGGTGGGCAAAAGTTGGATCGTGAGAGGTTTTGCAAGCTCTTTGAACTCATGATTAAAAACACAGTGATTTTGTCAAATGATAACAGTATCATAAATTGCTATTGGGTGCCCTGGTAAAGAGAACCCTTCACAAATCCCGACTTTTGATCAACCATCGCATCATTTTGGATTACCCAAGGTGTCAAGAAACCTTATGTTCTCTGGCCACACTGTGGACTCAGGCAAAAGGTCTCCTCTTTTGAGATCACTGCTCTCCATGAGGACAATCTTGCCTATGTCTCATCCTCCAGGGAAGAGACAGTTATCCTCAGCTATCCTCTCATACTCACAGCCTGGGTATTAGCCGGGAGTGTGAATAAGGGGGATCAGTCATCTTCAGGAGTGTATGCTTTATCTCTTTCTCCTGCCAGCTAGATCACCAGGTTGCCATGAGGATGACTGAGTTAAAGGGGGTGAATGAAAGCTTCCACATACACAGGTGTCTGCTTCCCATTGACGGTAATGTAGTCCGTACCCACGCTCAGCTGCAAGGGAGTCTGGGAAATAGTGCTTATTCCAAGGAGCCAAGCGTCTCGCTAAAAGTTGGGAGTCCACATAGCAACCTCTGCCACACATACATTATCTTACCTGGTCCTGACAGTGACGCAGTCAGACGGGTGTCATTGACCCCATCTTACAAAGGGAAGTAAACCTCAAAATGTCACACAGGTGGAGGTGTCAGAACCAGATCCCAGGCTGCCTGACTACTAATACCGTGTCTGTCTCAATATGTTACATCCCGCCCCCCGCCCCAAGTTTAGCAAGCACTTCACTTTCAGTAAGTGAGAGTTATTTCTATTTCTGCAACTATACACAGTACACTTTAGAGCACTGCTATTCTTTGGGTTATTATTCAGTTCAGCTAAGTTGCTCAGTTGTGTCCTACTCTTTGAAACCCCATGGACTATAGCACGCCAGGCATCCCTGTCCATCACTAACTCTTGGAGTTTGCTCAAACTCATATCCATGAAGTCAGTGATGCCATCAAACCATCTCATCCTCTGTCATCCCCTTCTCCTCCTGCCTTCAACCTTTCCCAGCATCAGCGTCTTTTCAAATGAGTCAGTTCTTCGCATCAGGTGGTCAAAATATTGGAGCTTCAGCTTCAGCATCAGTCCTTTCAATGAATATTCAGTACTGATTTCCTTTCGGATGGACTGGTTGGATCTCCCTGTTGTCCAAGTTGACAAGACAAGAGTCTTCTCAAGAGTCTTCTACAACACCACAGTTTGAAAGCATCAATTCTTCAGTGCTCAGCTTTATAGTCCAACTCTCACATCCATACATGACTACTGGAAAAACCATAGCTTTGACTAGACAGGCTGTTGTTGGCAAAGTAATGTCTCTGCTTTTTAATATGCTGTCTAGGTTGGTCGTAACTTTTCTTCCAAGGAAGTTAACTTTTTATTTCATGGCTACAGTCACCATCTGCAGTGATTTTGGAGCCCCCCAAAATAAAGTCTGTCACTGTTTCCATTTTTTCCCCATCTATTTGCCGTGAAGTGAAGGGATCGGATGCTATGATCTTAGTTTTCTGATTGTTGAGCTTTAAGCCAACTTCTCCACTCTCTCTTTCACTTTCATCAAGAGGCTCTTTAGTTCTTCTTCACTTTCTGCCATAATGGTGGTGTCATCTGCATATCTGAGGTTATTGATATTTCTCCTGGCAACCTTGATTCCAGCTTGTGCTTCTTCCAGCCCAGCATTTCTCATGATGTACTCTGCATATAAGTTAAATAAGTAGGGTGACAATATACAGCCTTGACATACTCCTTTCCTGATTTGTAACCAGTCTGTTGTTCCACGTCTAGTTCTAACTGTTGCTTCTTGACCTGCGTATAGGTTTCTCAAGAGGCAGGTCAGGTGGTCTGGTATTCCCATCTCTTGAAGAATTTTCCACAGTTTATTGTGATCCACACAGTCAAAGGCTTTGGCGTAGTCAATAAAGCAGAAGTAGATGTTTTACTGGAAATCTGTTGCTTTTTTGATGATCCAATGGATGTTGGCAACTTGATCTCTTGTTCCCCTGCCTTTTCTAAATCCAGCTTGAACATCTGGAAGTTCACGGTTCACATACTATTGAAGCCTAGCTTGGAGAATTTTGAGCATTAGTTTGCTAGCGTGTGAGGTGAGTGCAATTGTGTGGTAGTTTGGGCATTCTTTGGCATAGACTTTCTTTGGGATTGGGATTGGAATAAAAACTGACCTTTGCCATTCCTGTGGCCACTGCCGAGTTTTCCACATTTGCTGGCATATTTAGAGTGCAGCACTTTCACAGCATCATCTTTTAAGATTTGAAATCGCTCAACTGGAATTCCATCACCTCCACTAACTTTGTTAATAGTGATGTTTCCTAAGGCCCACTTGACTTAGCATTCCAGGATGTCTGGTTCTAGGTGAGTGATCACACCATTGTGGTTATCTGGGTCATGAAGATCTTTTTTGTATAGTTCTTCTGTGTATTCTTGCCATCTTTTCTTAATATCTCCTTCTTCTGTTAGGTCCATACCATTTCTGTCCTTTATTGTGCCCATCTTTGCATGAAATGTTCCCTTGGTATCTCTAATGTTCTTGAAGAGATCTCTAGTCTTTCCCATTCCATTGTTTTCCTCTATTTCTTTGCATTGAATACTGAAGAAGGTGTTCTTATCTCTCCTTGCTGTTTTTTTGAACTCTGCATGCAAATGGGAACATCTTTCCTTTGCTCTTTTGCTTTTGCTTCTCTTCCTTTCACAGCTATTTGTAAGGCCTCCCAAGACAACCATTCTGCCTTTTTGCATTTCTTTTTCTTGGGGATGGTCTTGATCACTGCCTCCTGCACAATGTCACGAACCTCTGTCCATAATTCTTCAGGCACTCTGTCTCTCAGATCCAATCCCTTGAATCTATTTGTCATTAGGCCACCTTTTATTACTACTGGCTTTTGCCATTGTGTTCAGGCTAAATTTTCATTGCCAAGTACATGGATGCATACATGCTCAGTTGCTCACTCATGTCCGACTCCACAAGGACTGTAGCCCCTCAGGCTCCTGTGTCCATAGGATCTCCCAGGGAAGCATACTGGAGTGGTGGCCACATTCTTGTCCAGGGGAATCTTCCTGACCCAGGGTTTGGATCCACGTCTCCTGTGTTGGCAGGCAGGTTCTTTACCACTGAGCCACCAGGGAAGCCCTAGGCTGCCTTTCAGTTCCCAGGGTCACAGTTTTCAGCATCGAGCACCCTTTCTTGTACTTCAGGATGATTTCAGCCCTGTGACAAGAGCATTTTCTCTCCCAGGAAAAAGAGTCTACTTAAATATTTGAATTTCTTTTATCTGCACTGCTTTCCAAAGTGAATCAAGTCAATGGTGTATGAAGGCAATGGATACACCCAATTCTTAATAATTGGATGGGTTTTCTCATTTTGGTCTTGTTAGTCAATTCAGTGCAGTACAATTAAATCAGGAGAGAGGGGGCATTCAGTTAAATGGCTTCATTCCCAGTCTCTAGAATCTCTCTTCTGTACTAGAATATTACTGGATGAGAAATTTCCTTTTTTTCTGCCTGACATAGCCAATGTGCAGCAGCTTAATTAGTTTGAATGAGTTCCATTTCTATGGGGCCAAAGGTTATGAGATCATATTAGGAAAAGGTTCATATAGGTGATTGAATTATTTAATTAATAGGCTGATTAACTCATGTTAATCTGGCTCTAGAGGGGGCTCACAATTGAGTGCTTTGTGAACTGCACTATATCCTTATTTTGCTCTTAAAAATCACCCTGTCCTGTGCCCGAGAATATACCATGACACCAAATTAAATATTAATTTTCTGCAATTCAAATGCATTGTCTTCCACTTGTTAATCTTCCTATAGTCAGTTAGATATTATCTGACTAAAAGAAAGGTCTTGGGGTCTATATATATTTTAAAAGCCCTCTTATTATGATCATAACATTTTTATTTCCCCTTTTAGGTCTTTTACCAAAGAAAATACAAGTCTAGAGTGTTTTGTACAAAAAGGTACATGAGCACACAAACAGAATATTTTTTGAATTGAATAATTTATCTCCACATCCCCAAACACTTTGCCAAGAAGTGTATTTCCAGACCTCAAATAGTAAATCTGCTTCCCAAAGCCTTGGTCCTTCCTTTATCCAGAGTCAGGGGGAGATGTGAAAACAATAGCCTGGTCTCTGTGAGAAGACCTGTAGGCGGTTGGAACCTGGCCCTTGGCACTAGCCTGTCTTACTTTGGATCTCAGATTTTCTACTTGCCAACCATGTCACCCTAGACAGTTTACTTACTTTCTCTATTTTAAATTACTACCTGTAAATTAGAGCTGACGGTAATGATACCTAACGTGTAGGCTTTTGAGGATTAAAAATAAACATGCATTATATTTATACAGTGCCTGACACAATAAGTGCTACATACAGTGTATAGTATAATCATTTAATCTTTTTCTCTAAGATGTGATTTTCATTGGACGTGAACATTCATAGGAGACATACAGCACCCCAGGACAGCCTGAAAGATACCCAGCAGCGCTGGCCTGTTGAAGTTGCTGATTGGGCCACTTATCTCTGAGGATGGCTCAGGCTCACGTGAGTTGGGGCCAGAGAGGAATTGTCGTGAACAGAGGCTTTTGGAGTTGAACAGGTAGGGATTAAATTTTGGTTCTGCCACTTGTAGAAAAGTGACCTTAGGCAGGTCCCTTACTTCTGAGCCATAGTTTCTTCACCTGTGAAGGATCATTGGGGAGGGATTAAAAAGTCTCAGTATGGAAAACACTTTTCATAGTACCTGGTTGGTCCACGGCAAGTGCTCAATAAAAGCTATTTTTTTTACACTTTAATATTTTATTTAAAATTTTTATTTTACATTCTTTATTTTTATACAATTTTAAAGGTTATTTTCCATATACAATTATTACAAAATATTGGTTATATTTCCTGTGCTGTACAATACATCTTTGAGCCACCCAGTCCCTAACCCCTTTATTGCCATTCCCACTTTCACTGGTACCCACTAGTTTTTTTTCTCTAGTTATAAGTCTGTTTCCTTTCTTTGTTTCATTCACTATTTCATTCTATTTTTTTTAGATTCCACATATAAGTGATATCATACAGTGTCTGTCTTTCTCTGTCTGACTTATTTCACTTGGCATAATGCTTTCCAAGTCCATTCATGTTGCTGCAGATGACAAAATTTCATTTTTTTAATGGCCGAGTAGTATTCCATTGTGTATATTTACCACATCTTCTTTATCTATCCATCTGTTAATGGGCATGTAGGTTGTTTTCATGTGTTGCAATTGTAAGTAATGCTGCTATGGACATTGGAATGTATGTATCTTTTCAAATTAGTGTTTTTGTTTTTTGGGGGATATATACCCAGGAGCGGAATTGCTGGGTCATATGGTAGTTCTATTTTTAGTTTTTTGAGAGACCTCCCCACTGTTTTCCACAGTGGCTGCACCAATTACATTCCCAGCAACAGTGTATAAGGGTTCACTTTTCTTCACATCCTTGTCAACATTTGTTATTTGTAGACTTTTTGACAATAGCTATTCTGATAGGTGTGAGGAGATATCTCATTGTGGTTTTGATTGATATTTTCTTGATGATTAGCGATATTGAGCTAAGAAATCAATAAAAGCTAGCTTTTTTCTTTTTCATTCTTTTTTTAAAAAAACAATTGTGATTAAGTCCCAGAGGGAGACAATCCAAAAGCTTAAACTAGGGAAGGTTGAAACATTTTCTCCCTTTACATCTTTATTTTTCCTGGGTGTAAGATTAAAAAATGGAATGCAAAAGTAGGAAGTCAAGAGATATCTGGCATAATAGGCAAGTTTGGCCTTGGAGTACAAAATGAAGCAGGGCAAAGGCTAACAGAGTTTTGCCAAGAGAACACATGGGTCATAGCAAACACTCTCTTTCGACAACACGAGAAATGACTCTACACATGGACATCACCAGATGGTCAATATTGAAATCAGATTGATTATATTCTTTGCAGCCAAAGATGGAGAAGTTCTATATAGTCAACAAAAACAAGACCAGGAGCTGACTGTGGCTCAGATCATGAACTCTTTATCGCCAAATTCAGACTTAAATTGAAGAAAGTAGGAAAAACCATTAGACCATGCAAGTATGACCTGAATCAAATCCCTTACAATTATATAGTGGAAGTGACAAATAGATTCAAAGGATTAGATCTGATAGACAGATTGCCTGAAGAATTATGGATGGAGGTTTCTAACATTGTACAGGAGGCCATGATCAAAACCATCCCCAAGAAAAAGAAATGCAAAAAGGCAAAATGATTGTCTGAGGAGGCCTTCCAAATAGCTGAGAAAAGAAGAGAAGCGAAAGGCAAATTTTGAGAAAAGGAAAGATATATCCATCTGAATGCAGAGTTCCAAAGAATAGCAAGGAGGAATAAGAAAGTCTTCCTCAGTGATCAGTGCAAAGAAATAGAGGAAAACAATAGAATGGAAGACTAGAGATCTCTTCAAGAAAATTAGAGATACCAAGGGAACATTTCATGCAAACATGGACTCAATAAAGGACAGAAATGGTATGAACCTAATAGAAGCAGATGATAATAAGAAAAGATGGCAAGAATACACAGAAAAACTATACAAAAAAGATCTTCATTTCCCAGATAACCACGAGGGTGTGACTACTCACCTAGAACCAGACATCCTGGAGTGGGAAGTCAAGTGGGCTAGGAAGCATCACTATGAACAAAGCTAGTGGAGGTGATGGAATTCCAGTTGAGCTATTTCAAATCTTAAAAGATGATGCTGTGAAAGTGCTACACTCAATATGCCGCAAATTTGGAAAACTTGGCAGTGGCCACAGGACTGGAAAAGGTCAGTTTTCATTCCAATCCCAAAGAAAGTCTATGCCAAAGAATATTCAAACTACTGAACAATTGCTCTCATTTCACATGTTAGCAAAGTAATGCTCAAAATTCTCCAAACCAGGCTTCAACAGTATGTGAACTGTGAACTTCCAGATATTCAAGCTGGGTTTAGAAAAGGCAGAGGAACAAGAGATCAAATTGCCAACATCTGTGGAATCATCAAAAAAAGCAAGAGAATTCCAGAAAAACATCTACTTCTGCTTTATTGACTATGCTAAAGCCTTTGACTATGTGGATCACAACAAACTGTGGAAAATTCTTAAAGAGATGGGAATACCAGACCACCTTACCTGCCTCCTGAGAAATCTGTATGCAGGTAAAGAAGCAACCATAAGAACTGGACATGGAACAGCAGACTGGTTCCAAATTGGGAAAGGAGTACATAAAGGGTGTATATTGTCATCCTGCTTATTTAACTTATGTACAGAGTCCGGGTTGCATATAAATTATGCTGGGCTGGATGAAGAACAAGAGGGAATCAAGATTGAGGCAGAAATATCAATAACGTCACGTATGCAGATGACACCACCTTTATAGCAGAAAGTGAAGAGGAACTAAAGAGCCTCTTGATGAAAGTGAAAGAGGAGAGTGAACAAGTTGGCTTCAAACTCAACATTCATAAAACTAAGATCATGGCATCCAGTCCCATCACTTCATGACAAAAGATGGGGAAACAGTGAGAGACTTTATTTTGAGGGGCTGCAAAATCACTGCAGCTAGTGACTGCAGTCATGAAATCAAGATCCTTGCTCCTTGGAAGAAAAGCTATGATCAACCTAGACAGCATATTAAAAAGCAGAGACGTTATCTTGCTGACAAAGTTTCATCTAGTCAAAGCCATGGTTTTTCCAGTAGTCATGTATGGATGTGAGAGTTGGACCATAAAGAAAGCTGAAGAGGATGCTTTTGAACTGTGGTATTGGAGGAGACTCTTGAGAGTCCCTTGGACAGCAAGGAGATCCAACCAGTCCACCCTAAAGGAAATCAGTCCTGAATATTCTTTGGAAGGACTGAAGTTGAAACTCCAATACTTTGGCCAGCTGATGCGAAGAACTGACTCATTAGAAAAAGACCCTGAATGCTGGGAAAGAATGAAAGCAGGAGGAGAAGGGGATGATAGAGGATGAGATGTTTGGATGGCATCACGGACTCAATGGACAAGAGTTTGAGCAAGCTCCCGGAGTTGGTGATTGACAGGGAATTCTGGCTTGCTGCAGTCCATGGAGGTCTCAAAGAGCCAGTCATGACTGAGTGACTGAACTGAGGATTAAAAAAATCCTTTGCTGAAAAAATGTCTCCAAATGCTGCTGATGTTATCTGCATATTGGTTAGTTAAATTCAGTTGTTCAGGATAGGTGGGAAATCTTTTGATAAATGAGACCAGATTACAGCTGAAGTATAAGAACATGAACTTTCTGATTCATAGAACGTACCAAAATTTCAGTATAGGGCTGTGTCTGTGCATACAATTAAAAACCTATATTCGTCTAAATTACCATTTGAAGGAATTTTAAAACTCTTCAAGCAGTTTTTTTTCTGCCATATTATCAGTATAAGAGAAGGACAAATTAAATATTTAAATGCAAAAATCACTATTGTTGATAACTTGCCTCCAATATTGTATGATACAGTTGTAACTATTACTATGGAGCATAATTATATGAATGGTGTTGAATACAGCTGCTTGTAGATTTAACAGTCACTGTTTGCTATTAGTCACCTTATAGTTTGGGTTTCCCTTGTGGCTCAGCTGCTTAAAAATCCACCTGCAATGCAGGAGACCTGGGTTCAATCCCTGGGTTGGGAAGATCCTCTGAAGAAGGGAAAGGCTACCCATTCCAGTATTCTGGCCTGGAGAATTCCATGGACTCTACAGTCCATGGGGTCGCAAAGAGTTGGACATGACTCAGTGACTTTCTGGAGAAGGCAATGGCACCCCACTCAGTACTCGTGCCTGGAAAATCCCATGGATGGAGGAGCCTCGAGGGCTACAGTCCATGGGGTCGCTAAGAGTTGGACACGACTGAGTGACTTCCCTTTCACTTTTGACTTTCATGCATTGGAGAAGGAAATGGCACCCCACTCCAGTGTTCTTGCCTGGAGAATCCCGGGGACGGGGGAGCCTGGTGGGCTGCCATCTATGGGGTCGCACAGAGCCGGACACGACTGAAGTGACTTAGCAGCAGCAGCAGCAGTGACTTTCACTTTCACTTTGTATTTTGGATAACATATCACATCAACAAATATTTATTGAATTTTATAAGCAAAGGAGCATGTAAACTCACAGAGAAGCTTAAAGCCATGCTTTAAAAACTTGTCTTAAATAAATGGCTTTTTATTTTAACCCAGTTCTGATAATTACCCAAGAGTGACAGAAATTCTCTCTGATGGGACATGAACTGAAATGTGATGGAGACAGTAATTGAGTTCCTAAGCCTGTGAACACAGCCATGGCCCTCTCCTCCTCTTGCTTCTCTGGGTACCGTTGATTCCTCTCCTGGAATATACATCAGCTTCTTGGAGGTACCACCTGTTCACTCTTAATGACTCCGTGTATATTGCTGGTGGTTTGAGACATTAACGGCAAGATTTTGCTCAATCCATCTAGGCTGTTCAATAAATGCCAGCTAATGATCAGAAGACTTTATTAAAGAGTTCCCAGCTTTCAAAATTGACTTCACTGTAAATCTTTTTATATAAAAATATTTGCTTAAGAACTATTCAAAATAAAACAGATTAAAATGGTTTATAGTGAAAAATTAGGAAATTAATGATTAGTACAATCACTATATTATACACCTGTACCATATAGTATTATACATCAAATGTACTTCAATAGAAAATAAATTGAAAAAATAGAGTAAAAAAATAGAAAATATTATAAACATAAAAGGGCAAAAAAGACCCAGAATCACAAATTGATTTATAAATCCTATCAATATCATGGTGTATATCTTATTATAAGGCCTTTAAAAAAACATAGCCTTGTGACTAGGAAACTAAGACAACTTGTAATGAAACTATTGTTTTAAATGAAAAGTGCTGAAATGGACCACTCTGGATTAACAGGGCTCCAGTTCTGGCTTTTCTGTTCTCTAGTACCCTTTTCTTTACATCACTTTGTTCATGTTGTTTTCCTTACTGCACTGACTCCCAGTTAAACATTTTAAGTTTAAATCTAGCTTGCTATCATGGCATAATAGGAATAGTAACAGTTACCATTTATCATTAGCCACCTGTGTACTAAGCACCATGTTGGGGTTTGTAACATTCCATCCTCACAACAACTATATGAGGCAAGCACCCTCATCTCACAGATTAAAAAAAATATGAAATGCAAGGAATTGATTATCTTGTCCAAAATTGCATGTTAAGTGGCAGACTGGGAAAATCAAATTCCCACCTGACATTGAAGGCCTTCTTCCATCCGGACCATACTTTTCTTGCATGTTTCTTAATAGAAATAGTAACTATAGGTCTAGTTACTGTTCCTTAAACTCCCTGTCTGCATTCTGTGTACTACCGTTCCACTCCATGGGAGCCAGTGAAGTCCCATCTTCATTTGTTCATCCATTCAATTCATTTGACCTTTATTTCCAGGCCCTGTTCTGGGCGCCACTGTGGATTGTTTCCCAACTTTTGTTGACTGCTCCCTGAGTTTTGGGTCTTTTTTGTATATGTTGTCTCACCAGCTAAATTCTAACCAGCTAGCAGTAGGAACCTTCAGGGAACATTTGAAAAGGATATGACGTCTTTGTTATTATAATGGCAGTATATAGTGATGATGACGTATGTTATAATGCGGTGCACTGGCATTAATGCCTAGTGGCCTGGAATTTTAAATATTGTACAGGGTTACGGGGTATGCATGAAACAGTCCCGCACAGCTGAGCATTGTCTCTCCCACATGACAGTGGTGTCCTCCTCCAGAAACACTGCTGCAAGTGGATCTAAGGGCAAAGATCTTTCTTTTAATAAGCTGTCTGTATCTTTATCAAGCCTGATATCCTACTCATTGAAAGCATTGCTTTTCTGTAATGATGATGTTCTCTTGATTAACCAAAAACTTTAAGTGAGATTTTCAGAGAGTTTCCTTCATGGAGACATGGAATGTGATGATTTCTAAGGCTGATTTAGATGAAAAAGATTATGTTTGCTGAAGCAAATAGAAAGCTTCTCCCCACCCATGTGTGGAAGCTTGAGTCTGTCGGGATACTGAAACTCCTTCCTTGACTCATGAAAACCTCCCCTCAAATATTTCTATGTACCTCCTAAAGAAGATGATAGTACTTAACATCTTAACATAACAATAGTTCACTGTTGTTACTGAGGTTACATTTACTTGTTTTCTAGTAAACATGAGCCAAGGGCACACTCCTTCAATATCCATTGATTTTGAGCAGACTAACAAAGTACTTTAATACATGATATCTGAAAGAAACAGTATCCTCATCTGTAGTGGACAGGTGTCATTTTTGTCTGGTTACCCAGCATCTAAACTTCCTTCTCATTCCTGAGGAGTCCTTGATCAGGCATGTTCTCGGTGGGAGGCAGGATTTCCGTCTCACCACTTCTTAGCTGCCAGGACGTGAGCACAGATTTGGGCTGAACAATCAGGTACTTTGACCCGGACCTTGGTTCTCAAGTGGGTGACTCAAAGATGAAAGGTCAGCTGTCACTTATCCCTGGCAGCAGGAAGTGGAGCCTGGTGGTGGCGGCAGTGTTCTGCAGGAGGGCTGGTTGCAGTCTGGGTGGCTGTTCTTGTTTGGAGATGCTGTCTATCCTGCTTCTTGATCCTCTAGAGCTTCCTGGGGTCTTACTCTGTTCAGGCCGCTATAACCAAATACCATAGACTGGGTGGCTTATAAGCAATAGAAATCTTTCTCACAGTTCTGGAAAATGGAAGTCTGAGATCAGGGTGCCAGCAAGTTTGGGTGTGGGCCTGCTTCTGGGTCACAGACTTCTTGTATCCTCATGTGGTAGAAGGGGCTAGGGACCTCTGTGGGTCTTTTTTTATAAAAACATTAATCCAATCCAGGAGGACCCCACCGTTATGACCTAATCTCCCTCAAAGCCCCTGCCTCCTAATACCATCATCACATTGGGCATTAGGACTTCAAGATATGAATTTCTGGAGGTGGGGACACAACCATTCAAGTCATAACACTGGATTACTGTGGTAGAGATTACCAGATTCTTCAATACCCTTTCTCTCTTTTAAGAAAAAGACCTCCTACATCCTAAATATTGGTTACAGATTTTTCAAGCTTCCTTTGCAGCTAGATATGACCAGGTGACTAATTTTGGCCAGTTAGCAGTAGGTAGGAGTGATGTGTACAACTTTCAGGTCAAATCTTTAAAAGGAAGCTATTTACCCTTTATTCCCTTCCTTGGCTGGAGCCTGGGTATGGTCCTGGTGATGCCACCTTATAGATGAAGATGATGTCTTAGAGAGTGGAAAACCAAGTGGAAGAAGATTGGGTAGAACAGCCTACGGTCTGGTTCCCTTCTCCCCACACAGGAAAGAGACAAATTTTCTGTGTTGGTTAAGTCACTGTTGTTTGGCCTCTGCTAAAGAAGCGAGATCCATATCCTAATTAATAGAGAGACTATCCATTTTCTGGGTTTTCCTGCTGGCTCAGATGATAGAGAATCCACCTGAAATGCAGGAGACACAGGAGATGTGGGTTTGATCCCTGGGTCAGGAAGATCCTCTGGAGAAGGAAATGGCAACCCACTCTAGTATTCTTGCCTGGAGAATCTCATGGGCAGAGGAGCCTGGAGGGCTAGAGTGCATGGGGTCGCAAAGAGTTGAACACAACTGAGCAACTTTACTTCACTTCTCTCCGTTTCTAAGCTTAGTCCTCCAACCTCTTGTTGTTTCATGGGCCCTCAATACTTTCCAACAAATTCCCTTTTGTTAAGAGTTGTCAAAATTTATTTCTGTTTTTTGCTACTGTTAATAGGAGCATTTTAGATAGATACACCTGACAATGTGGAATTGACTGACCCTGGGGAGTTGAGAAGAGAGCATTGAGGTTTTATTATCCAAGCCTGGAAAATTATTTGTTCTTACTCTTAGTAATGGAACAGCTGGTTGACCTAAGACCTGCCCTATAATTTGGCTCTTAGATCTTTTGCCTACAAAGGCAGAGCATTGAGAAACTTGGTAGAGAAAATTGAGGATGTCGGCAGATTTTTGACTCCTTGTAAGCTTTAGTTTAAGGTCTTACTGGAAGGGGTTTGCTTAGCCTGAAGCTGAAAAGAGAGAGAGAAAAATCCCACAACTTTGCTGGGAGGCCTTTGATGCAGTAGCCTGTAATCCAAAATGGTTTAAGCAGGGTTCAAAAGTCACTTTCCCAGGCTAAAGTTAGTGCAAATAAACACAAGGAAGTAAAAACTCAGTTGCAGATGAGGTCAGAGCTGAGAGAAGCTGGCTCCTCAGACTCCTCCCAGGCACCCCCTGCTGCGTGCTCCCTGTTGGGGAGCAGAAGCAGTCATTGCTCGCAGGAGGACGAAGCTGGGAGGGGCCCTTGGAGAGAAGTCTCTTTGTGGAGCCTTCCTTGCATGGTCTGCTTGGAATTGGCCCAGGGTGAAGGCCCCTAAATCAAGGGCAGATCATTAGATGAAAAAAATTCTTAGTCTTGGACTTAAAGTCTAGGACATGACAAGCTATATGCCTTGGTTACTAGTCACTTTGATTAGTTCGGGGATAAGCACGGGATTCACACCATTGAGAGTTAAGGAGATATTTCTAGAATCTTCTGGAAAGAGAGCTTTCCTGAGGTTCCTTGGGTGGTACCAGAAGACTGCCCATTGTCCTGAGCTTGAATAAAGAAGCTTGGAACCCTGGGAGCTCCCTGTGACTATGAGAGCCGGGCCTAGGATAAACTTGACCCTGTGGGAGGCAGAGAAGAGAAATGGAAGGAAATTTCTTTTTCTCGTATGGTTGAGTGGTACATCAAGTCTAACCTAAAGTCTCTTTATCTTTGGACATTTTAGTTAAGTGAGCTAATAAGTCTACTTTGCTATTTAATCTAGGCTAGATGGAATTTTCTTTCAGTTGCAACAGGAAGTAAAAGTGATATATCTTTTTCTCAGTCATCTGATTTAGTAGCTTGGCCTTTTAACTTTTGAGACTCTGCAGGGTCCGTACCAATATTATTGAAACTGGTTTATGACAAGTCATGCCAAAAAGAGATTCTTATAAGTGCTGAGTACCTAACACTAAGTCCAACCTCCTCCCAAGAATTCAGTACCATCTTAGTTAAAATCTGTGTGGTTCTTGCAGACATCTCTAAAATGCCAGGCACCTCCCAGTCAACTCTGTCAACAGCATTCCAATTTCACATGATAGCAGGGTCAGAGCACTTGCCAAAGATTTGCCTTCAAACTTGCTACCTGCGAGAGAAGATGGCAAGAATTTTTGTCATCATTTCTTCCAGCCTTTAGTGAAGTCACCGTAACAATCACCATGTTTACTGTTTCTCTTCCTTTGCCTTGGACAAGATTTGGAGCTCACAGTTTGTTCTTGTGTAAATAGTACCAAAACTAGTATGCACCTTTCTTGGAAGACAAAGGTTACATTATTGCACCAAATGGGTTATTTGTTCTTGCAAAATTTCTGTGAAAAAGCTTGCTTCAAAAATGGAGCCAGATTGTTCTTTAATGTGGTTAGTAAAGGTCGGTGGGGAACCTGTTCACTTAATAATTCTCAAATGGAGTATTTGAGGTGATGACTGAATTTCATCACAGCCAGTCATTTCTGTTCAAAAAGACTACAGGGGCATAGGGTCATTTCCTCTTTTAAGCAGTCACCTGAGGGCCAAACCGCTATATTTACTTGCCAGGGTGAGAGGTCCAGATCTGTGTTGTTCATAGGAAAAAAATTCCACCTCATAAACAAGGTTCAGAAAAGAGCAGTAACACCTGAATGTTGCATGGGGTATCTTTATGTTTGTTTGTTTGTTTTGAGTAGAGAATTAAGGGCAGAATAACTGATGACTCTTTCTAGGTCTTTTGATCAGTTTTGAGGTTTTCTCCTCATTGCATATTTTTGAAGAACCTGAAATTAAGTCTAACATAAAGAAGGAAACTTTAAGAAACCCCACCAGGGACTCCTTTGGTGGCTCAGTAGTAAAGAACCCATCTGTCAGTGCAGGAGATATTAAGAGACGTGGGTTTGATCCTCGGTTTGGGAAGATATTCTGGAGGAGCATATGGCAACCCATTCCAGTATTCTTGCCTGGAGAATCTCATGGGCAGAAGGAGCCTGGCAGACTACGGTCCATAGGGTCTCAAAGAGTTGGATACGACTGGATCGACTTAGCACGCATGGACCCCAAATTGTGGCAACTGCCTGTACGCTAGTGAATATCCTCTGGCAGTGGGGGTGATGCTCTTTCCTAATCCTAAGAAGTAAACAATGCACCATGGATGCTCTTTACTTTCTTTCAGGGCTCCACAAAGTTAGTGTTTAATCCAGTGATTTCAAAATGACCTGATGAGAATACTCTTTGGAGGAAGTCATTGGGCATGCAGAAAGGAAATGCATTTTGCTTTAACGCCCCTTCTTCTGCTCAGAAATGATGATCTGTGCCCTAGGCTATCAAACATCAGTGCACAGAATTATTCACAAAGGGTTTACGGTTCAAGTGGTAAATCCAGGCATTTGCAAAATGTTGACCCAAGTGAGTCAGCATGGAAAGCTTGATCTTTCAGTTTGATGAAAATGTAATTTTATGGATGTCAAGTTGAAGTTCAAAAGTGACATATCATGTCACACAGATAAATAGTTTTGCCAAAAGCAATGCCATAATTCATAAGCAGTTGTCTGGCCAGTGGTAACTATCTGGCTGATTAAGCGAAAAGCTTGCTAATAAATGCAATCTCTGTCCCATATTATACATTTAGTCTTTTCTGAATAATAAAAATTGTCCTATTTAAGAACTGAAATTAGTGCTAGAAGTCAACATTTAACATAAAACACATTTGTTTCTTTCATGCTTCTTTCGCTGTCACAAGGATTATTAATTTTAGAACAATACCAAACAATAAATTGTGAGTATCGGATAGTTCTTTCCTTCTTGGCTCCCCAGAGACCGACTGAATAAAAATGCTGGGGGTAAAAAATGCAAATAAATAAATAAAATTGTCATTGTTCTTGAAGTGCGTTTAATGCTGAGGAGGAAATAGAAGTCCTGCATATGAAAGACCTTTACATTCTGGCCCAGGTCGGCTTTCCATCAGATCTTCCGTTGTCCCTGACTCCCTGCTCTCAGGCTCTGGAAAACCACGTTCTCTTCTACCATTGTTCAGTTGCTAAGTCGTGTCTCTTTGCAACCCCGTGGACTGAAGTACGCCAGGCTTCCTTGTCTTTCATTATCTCCCAGCGTTCACTCAAACTTATGTCCGTAGAGTCGGTGATGCCATCCAGCCATCTCGTCCTCTGCCACCCCCTTCTTCTCCTGCCCTCAGTCTTTCCCAGCATCAGGGTCTTTTTCAATTGTTGTTGTTCAGTCATTCAGTTGTGTCTGATTCTTTGCGACCCCATGGACTGCAGCATGCCAGGCTTCTCTGTCATTCACCATCTCTTAGAGCTTGCTCAAACTCATGTCCATTGAGTTGGTGATGCCATCCAATCAGCCATCCTCTGTCACCCCCCTTTCCTCCTGCCTTCAATGGAGCCCTGCAAACTTTGCATGGTTGTTATTCCTGGTATGGCCTTCTCACCCCACTCTTTTTATGGAAACTTCTGTTCCTCTCTCAACACTCCATTTAGTTTCTGCATTTTGAAAACATCTCTCACTTGTCAGGTAGAACTGTTTTTCTTCTATAACCTGACTACACTGTTACCACTCTCATTATATTCATTTTTTAGATTGAAGTGTGGTTTAGTTATAATATCAGTTTCAGGCATACAGCATAGTGATTCAGTATTTTTACCATTTATACTCCATTTAAAGTTATTACAAGATAATGGCTAGAATCCCCTGTACTGTACAATATATCCTTGTTGCTTATCTATTTTATGCATAGCAGTTTATATCTCTTAACCGCATATCACTAATGTGCCCCGTCATATCTCTTCTCACTGTAGTTTGTTCCTACGCTTGTTGTTCTCTATGTCTGTGATCTTCTTGTGTTTTGCCTTATACATTCACTTGTATTATTTTTTAGATTTTACATATAAGTGATATTATACAGTATTTGTCTTTCTCTGTCTGACTTATTTCACTAAACATAATATTCTCTAACCCCATCTATTTTACTGCTAAATTTCATTCTTTCTTACAGTCGAGTAATATTTTTTGGTATATATGTACCTCATCTTCTCTATTCACTCATCTGTTGATGGACACTTAGATTCCTTCCATATCTTGGCTATTGTAAATTGTGCTGCTCTGAACATTAAGTTGCATTTATCTTTCTGAATTAGTGTCTCATTTTTTCCAGAAATATGCCCAGGAGTGGTCTGTCTCTGCTGCTGTGTTCTCTGAAGACGGGTTTCAGGTATTTTATTTTTGTAGTGAATGAACAATTGTGGCTTAAAGAGAGTGATGAACAGAAGGTCATTCTAGGAAAGCAACTTTCTGAGAAGCTACCTCCCTCTAGACTCTATTCAAAACTTAACTTGCTCAAAAATCTTCCCCAGGATAACAGCCTGCCTGCTCCCAAATTCAATAGCAATCATTCCTTTATTTGTCATTCTTTCAGCTGTTAGAGACATTCTTTGTATGAGATGATTACTTTGCCTTTCATGTGCGTGTGCATGAAGTCCTTCAGTGGTGTCAGACTCTCTGTGACCCTATGGACCATAGCCTGCCAGGCTCCTCTGTCCATGGGATTCTCCAGGCAAGAATACTGGAGTGAGTTGCCATTTCCTTTTCCTGGGGATCTTCTCGACCCAGGGATGGAACCTGTGTCTCTTAAGTCTCCTGCATTGGCAGGCAGGTTCTTTCCCACTAGTGCCACATGGAAAGCCCACTTTGCGTTTTAACCTCATTTAATAATTTTACCTATTTAGGCAAATTCTTTGGCCTCCTTAATAAAATTTTGTCTCCTTAAATGGAAGTCACTATTTTGTACGTGTATGAATAAGTATTTTTACTTTTTCTCTCTTTCTTTATTTTTGGCCGTGCTGGGTCTTCCTTGTCGTGCGTGCTTTTCTCTAGTTGCGCTGAGCGGAGGCTGCTCTGGTTGCGGTGTGTGGGCTTCTCACTGCAGTGGCTTTTCTTATTGGGGACCTCGGGCTCTTGGCGTACAGGTTTCAGTAGTTGTGGTGCATGGGCTTCGTTTCCTTGCGGCATGTAGAGTCTTCCCAGACTAGAGATCAAACCTGTGTCCCTTGCATTGGCAAGTGGCTTCTTAACCGCTGGACCACCAGGGAAGTCCCAGTTTTGTATATAGTTTATCTAACTCTTCTCTCTCATGTTATATGTGTTCAATGCCCTGCTGATAGGAGGAACTGCGTACACACTTATTGAAGAAATGAAGTTAAAGAGATTTTCCGGTATATTGAAATCCCAGTTTTGGTCTTCTCTCATCTCATTATTCAACAAGAAATCAAAATGGTAGTTGGTACACCATTAATTTTAAAAGTTGATTTATATTCAAAAAGTTAGTGTGGTCATTATCTTGAATTTATAAGGAGAGCTGCTCTTTGAATTTCTGTGAAAAGTAAAGGTCAAACTATAAATAATTAAGTGTATTAATGTTGGCTATTCCTGTCAGTCATGAAGCAGAGTGGAAACGTATATATTTTCTGTTGAAAGAGATTTGGATCACAAATCACTCTTTTTGGACATCTTTGATGAATTGATAGCAGGGACATTTTTTGGAAAAAAAATAGATTTGCTGATCTTTGAGGATTTCATTTGGCATTTCATTTCTTGATGTGAAACAGGTGAGTTTCTTAATTCCTCAAAGATGTGACCTTTGAAGGTGTGAAGAGAAGATGATGTAATGTCATCATCAGGAAAGTTCTTTGTTTCTTTGAATTTAGGCAGTTTGATATTAATACATTTCTCTGTCACACTGAGAATGCATATCTTATGCTTTAATATCTTCAGCCTTGGTACAAATCTGAGGGCTTTCTCATGAAGACAGTAGAGATGCTTTCTTATGAAGACAGCAGAGATGCTTTCTTATGAAGACAGTGGAGATGCTTCCGGAGCACCAAACCCATGCTGTGGGGGAGGCTGCCAGTGACAGCACGTGTTTTGTACTTGCCTGTCGGGTATGTTAACTCGGTACCAACAGCAGAGAAAGTCCCACCTCCTTGCTTAATTCATCTCTTGCATAATTCTTGTTCTCTGACCTTGTTTTCAACACTTGGAAGCTCATTGGAAAAAAAAAATACATTTTTGGTAATAGTTCAAATAGATTGAATGGAAGCATTTCCATGTCAAGAGAATGTTTCTTTCATACTATCTTTACTGATTAACTCGGTCAGCTGTGCCACAGATCTTCACGGGACCACGAACCTCCTGGCTGAGCTATTGTGTTGAGGGCTCTGACGATACTTCTATAATTCTGGAACAGATCCAGCTTCTCACCAGTTTCACTGTCCCTCACAAGGATATTATTTAACTTATTATTATTGAATATATTTTATGGTGAATGTGGGCATACTAAGGAGGACCTTTCTGTCTCAGGTTTTATTCTAGCCAGAGCCTGTACTTCATTTTCAGTTCAACGAATGTTATGTTTAGGTTGATCCTCAGTGTGTTGATCTTGCCTCTTTCTTATTTCTAAGGAATATTGTGAAGGAGATTTTACTCTTTCCTTTGCCAGTTTTCTCTTCAAACAGTGTTCTGCTATTCAGAAAGTACATGTAGATTTTATTCAACAAAGCATTTGATTATGGAGTAGATAAATAAGAAATGGAATAGAAATAGCTCAATTTGTCTTTTTTTGGGGGAAGATGACCAATTAAAGTTGTTTTAATTCTATATATATTGCTTTTTCCTGACATGTTCCCCTTTCTTTGTGTGCTTTGGTGGGTTGCTGTTTCTCACAAAGTATGAAATCACTCAGATTCATGCCAGCATCCTATTTTGTATTGTTTACTTCATCACGTTGATTAGAGTGTGAATTCAAGGCTCTCTGGGCTGAGTCATTGAGCAGGTCCTTTGAATCAGATGGGAAACAGCTGTGCTGCTGTGAAATCTTTGCCTCTTCCCATTTGTAGGTCTCTCCCAGTCTTGTCTCTGAATTAAACCTGCAAAAAGGCAGTCATAAAGCTGACTGCACCTCGTGGGAATAAAATGATATTACAAACACCTCAGATCTACCTGAGGATAGTGGTAGACTCGCCCACCATTCCTCTTCCTGTCAAAAGAAAAAGTAATGAAATGAAAAGGAAAAACATACATGGGCACCAAAAAGCCAAGTAAACCTGACTCGTAAAGGGCGCAAAGGAACTTATTTGTTCAGCTTAATCCCCATTACCAGAAAGTGCCCACTTGGACTTGACACCTTAGAGGGCAAGTTTGAAGGGCATGGCTTTTGTCCTTTGAGGGCTTTTAACATGTAGACAGACGTGTAAAAGATCTGCTAGCATTAAATAATGAACAATAATAATGAATAATGGAGGAATACATATTCATATTTTACAAATAGGAGCTAATGATGGACTAATGCCATTAACATCTACAGCATGAAATTTCTTTAGAAATATTTCTCTGTGGTTTTAGAATTCTGTTTGTTAGCTTTAACCAGAGCATAATTAGAAATTCATCTTGCCAACTGTTTCATGGGGTTTATATCTGGCTTTACTGTTTTAACATATGCCCATGTAACACCTATCATGTTCCAGGCTATTCTCAGCCCATTAGAGTAGTAACTCATTTAATCCTCATAACAACCCTAGAGGTAGGTACCAGTATTTTTTCTTTTTCCATGCATAGGGAAATTGGGACACAAAGCAGTAATCAGTGTCCCAGGTTCCTCATCTCATGAAGGGCAGAGCCAATCAACTGCAGACACTTGGGCTCAGGAGGCCAACACCCAGTCACTACCCTTTACTACCTCTCTAAGTTCAAAGGCATTTCCCAAAAATGAATTCCAAAGTTGCTGTGGGCATTGCCAGCATCAATGTTAATGACATTGTATGTGTTATTGACATTGATGGCAATGGCTTAAGTATGTGGCCTCCCAAAAAGACTACACTGATTTTGCTGTGAAAAATCCATTTTATTCCTACTGGAAATAGCTTATATTTGAATTCAATTTATTACATAAAGTATTTGAGATATTGACCTCTTCAGTTGTTGATGTTAAATACAGGCCAAATAAAATTCTTGTTAATTCAAACGCAATTTTGACACATACGCTGACGATAAAAAGAAAAGATTATTATTGGCAATAATTATTGACCTGGATGCTCACAAGGCCCATGACCAGAGGCAAGACCTTCCATCTCTCCATGTGTAAAATGTGATTATTGGATAGATGATCTCTAAACTGTCCTTTCCAGAACAAATGCTATACTGGGTTATTACCCTGTGTACAAATATTAATTTGCAAATCAGTGTTCCATACTGTCAACCGTAATGCACAATCTTCAGCTGCTGTGTGTTTTAGAATCTCTACTTATCCCTCTCCACATATGTTTATAATTTATAAACACACACACACACACACTCTCCTCTCTCTGACAGCTTCCAGTCGTTTTCAGGATGAAGTTGAAGCTCCTTGACTTGGCACACGAGGTCCACCACCTTCTACCCTTTGCCCACCTCTCCAGTCTCTTCTCTTGCCGTACCCCCTTCTCTCATGCCCAGCAAACCCAATATTCCATCAAAATGGGTGTTTTGACACAGGTCTCTGCCTTTGAACATTATTCTCTCCCTCTGGAAAAAAGTTCTACTTTTTTCCCACCCAGTAATCTTTTCTCTCGAGGCCCAGTTAGGTTTTGGGGAAAGCCTTCTTTGAATCCCCCTCTCCTTCCCCCTCCATAGAATGAATCAGGAACCCATCCTTTGGGTCCCCAGTAGGACCCTGTGTACCCCTTTCATGGCGCCTGCTGCAGTCCATGGCAGTCTCTGGCTTTCTTCTTTATCTTCTCCATCGGGCTGGGATTGGAACAGACAGTGCTTTCGCTGTCTGTCCGGCGGCTCCAAGTGTTTGGCGAAATGACAGTCCTCAGCGTATGTTAGCCGGATAGAAGAACAAATGGAATATGGTCATCTTTGTTTCTACAGGATGTAATTAGATATATTAGTCAGTTGTCTTCAGCACGGGGACTATTAGGGAGGTGGAATTCCTAAAATGGGTTCAGTGTTGAGAGAGAGAGGCCGTGAGAGTGGGGGGTGATGTTGAGTCCTGATAAACTTACCTAATGAATATAACGTAAAAGAAAACCAAAGAGTTTAGGGACCAACCCATACATTTTTTATGTTGACTGAAAATTATTGTTCATCGTTTTCAGTCCAGTCATTTGGAGGACACTGACCAAGAGGAATACACATAGTTTCAGTCTTCTGGAAGTTCTCTAACATGGGGAAAATGATAATACTAGATTGAAACATATGAACATTGGCAGTTTCATCTGTTCAACCTATTTAAGGCAGAGTAAGAGGGTAAGTGGAAAAGTTCATCCATGGGCGTTCAGGGGGAGAATGGAATCTTATTCAACTGGAGGAACCAGAAAGGTCTTAAACAGGAGACAGTCTTTGAGATGAGTCTGAACAGGTGGATAGGATGTCAAAGGGGGCCAGTTCTACCACAGTGAGACTCACTGGGCATGTTTGGAAAGAGCAGTCATCCATTTTGGCTGTATCCACAGGGAAGAGAGGAGTTATTAACTAGAGTTTTGAATGCCAGCCCCGTGGCAGGTAACATGGAACCCTTGGTGATTTATGAGCACAGGAAAGGTTTGATAGAACTTCGTATGGGAAGAATCTGATGTCAGTTGGAGACTGGATTGGTACACCCTGTCTTATTCCTCTGCTCCTGTCTTCCCCGTTCCTCCCAGCTGGGCACATGAATATGGTGTATAGCTACCGAGCCTCTGACTGGGGATACTGTGCTGGGCTGTGGGCTATAAAGAAGAGAGAAGTCTAATCTCTGTGCTCAAGAGGCTTCATTGGATGTCTACCGAGTCTGCTTTCTAAACCAGTTCTTTTTCTGGTTTGTCCTTGATCCAGTTAGGTGAGTATTTACATGGCGCTTTGGGGAACTGTTGACATACCTAGAGTCTCCCTCATGTTGTGTAACTTGCTGCCAGGGCTCCCGAGCCTCGACAGGGGCCCCATCTCTAGTTCTGAACCCATCCCTGCTGGCTTGGGCATGGCACAGATGCACAGATAACTGATGAAATTGCCAAAGAGTTCTAAACCAGGGGAGAGATGATCTGTGCTCAGCCAGACTCCACCGCGGACTAAAGCTGTGGTCCGCTGTCAGGGCCGTCACCTCCCTGAGACTCAAGTTCCTCATTCTAAAATGGAGATAACATCACTGGGTTTGTCTGCCTTGCCGGGCTGTAGTGCGGTACATGACCTACCCATTGGTATTCATGTTTAGATTGTTACAAAGTTCTGTGCACTTTTATTACCTCCTGTATATTTACCACTGGAGAAGATTCTTCTGGATCTTCTGGAACTTACCTGCTGTGTTTATTACCTAAAGAATATTGTTTAATTTTAAGACTTAAAAAAAAAAATCTAGTAAACCAACCAAGAAAGCTTAAATTTGCCTCCAGTGTCAGGTGTTCAGACTCAAAAAAGAAAAAAATTAAAGATTTAAATCAAAACTAGGCCAAAGCTTAGCCCTGTAACAGGCTTTAGGACATTAGCGATTAGGCTACTGAAGCTATTTTTCCTGCACTGAATTTGCTAAAAGCAATTTCCTGTTTTTAACCCAAGTAGACAGCCCCAGTCCCCCAGGGGTTCATTAGCTTGGTGTTCCACGGGCAGTCTCTTTCTTGCTATTTGTCTGCAGCATCAAGGTACAACAGATGGGGGAGGTTTAGCCTCACCTTTATGGTTAATGCTCACAATCTTATTAAAGGCTAAAGAAATACAGGATCAAGTCTTTGTATCACTAAAAACTGATTTACCAGCATCACATCAAATATTTACCTTGCCCTAAGCTACCAGTAATTACAGGCTGATATTGTTCAGGCTCAAACAAACACAGAATAATGAATTTCTGCTAATTATTAGGCACTGATGAAAAATGTGATTTGCCCACTCCCAGCTCTATCCGTGGCACCTCACTCATCTTTGGGCATGAGGGAAAACTTCAATTGATATGAATATATTCAGTGCTGCTGAAAAGCACTTCAGTGGTGTCAACCAGAAGTAATTACCAGCGTGTCTGGGAAAGTGATTAAAATGGCTTAAAATGAAGGTTTTGGTTTGCTACAGTTATTTCTATGCAAATATGCCACATTTTTCAACTGACATGGGTGTCTTAATTAAAAACAGGCTAAAGTTGCAGAATAACAAAAGATTTTTAAATTCCGCCAAACCTCACACTATAAAAAATAATGACTCCAGCCTTAGCTGCAAATGAAAGTAATCTCTCTCCTTGTAGATCTTACTGGGCTTTTAAAAAAGTTTCACTGCAGACTATTACTGAATTGGGTATTTCCTGATGGAATACTCAAATATTTCAGATACCTGACTGAGGCCCATTATTCAAAGACAGATGAGTGCCTCTCCTGTCTCTCTGCCCCTTTGGTAAGAGTCAAGTAATGCCATCTTACTTCTAACATTTCTCCTACAGTTGGCACCAGTAAGGGACCTCCCGAGATAACTGATTTTTCTTTTTTTTTTAATGTGTGGTAGTATATGTTCTTTGATTTTTTTTTTTTTATTAGTTGGAGGCTAATACTTCACAACATTTCAGTGGGTTTTGTCATACATTGATATGAATCAGCCATAGAGTTACATGTATTCCCCATCCCGATCCCCTCTCCCACCTCCCTCTCCACCCGATTCCTCTGGGTCTTCCCAGTGCACCAGGCCGAGCACTTGTCTCATGCATCCCACCTGGGCTGGTGATCTGTTTCACCATAGATAGTATACATGCTGTTCTTTTGAAATATCCCACCCTCACCTTCTCCCACAGAGTTCAAAAGTCTGTTCTGTATTTCTGTGTCTCTTTTTCTGTTTTGCATATAGGGTTATCGTTATCACCTTTCTAAACTCCATATATATGTGTTAGTATGCTGTAATGTTCTTTATCTTTCTGGCTTACTTCACTCTGTATAATGGGCTCCAGTTTCATCCATCTCATTAGAACTGATTCAAATGAATTCTTTTTAATGGCTGAGTAATATTCCATGGTGTATATGTACCACAGCTTCCTTATCCATTCATCTGCTGATGGGCATCTAGGTTGCTTCCATGTCCTGGCTATTATAAACAGTGCTGCGATGAACATTGGGGTGCACGTGTCTCTTTCAGATCTGGTTTCCTCAGTGTGTATGCCCAGAAGTGGGATTGCTGGGTCATATGGCAGTTCTATTTCCAGTTTTTTAAGAAATCTCCACACTGTTTTCCATAGTGGCTGTACTAGTTTGCATTCCCACCAACAGTGTAAGAGGGTTCCCTTTTCTCCACACCCTCTCCAGCATTTATTGCTTGTAGACTTTTGGATAGCAGCCATCCTGACTGGCGTGTAATGGTACCTCATTGTGGTTTTGATTTGCATTTCTCTGATAATGAGTGATGTTGAGCATCTTTTCATGTGTTTGTTAGCCATCTGTATGTCTTCTTTGGAGAAATGTCTGTTTAGTTCTTTGGCCCATTTTTTGATTGGGTCATTTATTTTTCTGGAATTGAGCTGCAGGAGTTGCTTGTATATTTTTGAGATTAATCCTTTGTCTGTTGCTTCATTTGCTATTATTTTCTCCCAATCTGAGGGCTGTCTTTTCACCTTACTTATAGTTTCCTTTGTAGTGCAAAAGCTTTTAAGTTTCATTAGGTCCCATTTGTTTATTTTTGCTTTTATTTCCAATATTCTGGGAGGTGGGTCATAGAGGATCTTGCTGTGATTTATGTCGGAGAGTGTTTTGCCTGTGTTCTCCTCTAGGAGTTTTATAGTTTCTGGTCTTACATTTAGATCTTTAATCCATTTTGAGTTTATTTTTGTGTATGGTGTTAGAAAGTGTTCTAGTTTCATTCTTTTACAAGTGGTTGACCAGTTTTCCCAGCACCACTTGTTAAAGAGGTTGTCTTTTTTCCATTGTATATCCTTGCCTCCTTTGTCAAAGATAAGGTGTCCATAGGTTCGTGGATTTATCTCTGGGCTTTCTATTCTGTTCCATTGATCTATATTTCTGTCTTTGTGCCAGTACCATACTGTCTTGATGACTGTGGCTTTGTAGTAGAGTCTGAAGTCAGGCAGGTTGATTCCTCCAGTTCCATTCTTCTTTCTCAAGATTACTTTGGCTATTCGAGGTTTTTGTATTTCCATACAAATTGTGAAATTCTTTGGTCTAGTTCTGTGAAAAATACCGTTGGTAGCTTGATAGGGATTGCATTGAATCTATAGATTGCTTTGGGTAGAATAGCCATTTGACAATATTGATTCTTCCAATCCATGAACACGGTATGTTTCTCCATCTGTTTGTGTCCTCTTTGATTTCTTTCATCAGTGTTTTATAGTTTTCTATGTATAGGTCCTTTTTTTCTTTAGGTAGATATACTCCTAAGTATTTTATTCTTTTTGTTGCAATGGTGAATGGTATTGTTTCCTTAATTTCTCTTTCTGTTTTTTCATTGTTAGTATATAGGAATGCAAGGGATTTCTGTGTGTTAATTTTATATCCTGCAACTTTACTATATTCATTGATTAGCTCTAGTAATTTTCTGGTAGAGTCTTTAGGGTTTTCTATGTAGAGGATCATGTCATCTGCAAACAGCGAGAGTTTCACTTCTTCTTTTCCTATCTGGATTCCTTTTACTTCTTTTTCTGCTCTGACTGCTGTGGCCAAAACTTCCAACACTATGTTGAACAGTAGTGGTGAGAGTGGGCACCCTTGTCTTGTTCCTGATTTCAGGGGAAATGCTTTCAATTTTTCACCATTGAGGGTGATGCTTGCTGTGGGTTTGTCATATATAGCTTTTATTATGTTGAGGTATGTTCCTTCTATTCCTGCTTTCTGGAGAGTTTTAATCATAAATGAGTGTTGAATTTTGTCAAAGGCTTTCTCTGCATCTATTGAGATAATCATATGGTTTTTATCTTTCAATTTGTTAATGTGGTGTATTACGTTGATTGATTTGCGGATATTAAAGAATCCTTGCATTCCTGGGATAAAGCCCACTTGGTCATGGTGTATGATTTTTTTAATATGTTGTTGGATTCTGTTTGCTAGAATTTTGTTAAGGATTTTTGCATCTATGTTCATCAGTGATATTGGCCTGTAGTTTTCTTTTTTTGTGGCATCTTTGTCTGGTTTTGGAATTAGGGTGATGGTGGCCTCATAGAATGAGTTTGGAAGCTTACCTTCATCTGCAATTTTCTGGAAGAGTTTGAGTAAGATAGGTGTTAGCTCTTCTCTAAATTTTTGGTAGAATTCAGCTGTGAAGCCATCTGGTCTGGGCTTTTGTTTGCTGGAAGATTTTTGATTACAGTTTCGATTTCCTTGCTTGTGATGGGTCTGTTAAGATCTTCTATTCTTCCTGGTTCAGTTTTGGAAAGTTATACTTTTCTAAGAATTTGTCCATTTCATCCAAGTTGTCCATTTTATTGGCATAGAGCTGCTGGTAGTAGTCTCTTATGATCCTTTGTATTTCAGTGTTGTCTGTTGTGATCTCTCCATTTTCATTTATAATTTTGTTAATTTGGTTCTTCTCTCTTTGTTTCTTAATGAGTCTTGCTAATGGTTTGTCAATTTTGTTTATTTTTTCAAAAAACCAGCTTTTAGCTTTGTTGATTTTTGCTATGGTCTCTTTAGTTTCTTTTGCATTTATTTCTGCCCTGATTTTTAAGATTTCTTTCCTTCTGCTAACCCTGGGGTTCTTCATTTCTTCCTTCTCTAATTGCTTTAGGGTAGAGTTAGGTTATTTATTTGGCTTTTTCTTGTTTCTTGATGTAAGCCTGTAATGCTATGAACCTTCCCCTTAGCACTGCTTTTACAGTGTCCCATAGGTTTTGGGTTGTTGTGTTTTCATTTTCATTCATTTCTATACATATTTTGATTTCTTTTTTTGATTTCTTCTATGATTTGTTGGTTATTCAGAAGCGTGTTATTTAGCCTCCATATGTTTGAATTTTTAACAATTTTTTTCCTGTAATTGAGATCTAATCTTACTGCACTGTGGTCAGAAAAGATGACTGGAATGATTTCAATTTTTTTGAATTTTCCAAGACCAGATTTATGGCCCAGGATGTGATCTATTCTGGAGAAGGTTCCGTGTGCACTTGAGAAAAGGTGAAGTTGATTGTTTTGGGGTGAAATGTCCTATAGATATCAATTAGGTCTAGCTGGTCCATTGTGTCATTTAAAGTTTGTGTTTCCTTGTTAATTTTCTGTTTAGTTGATCTATCCATAGTTGTGAGTGGGGTATTAAAGTCTCCCACTATTATTGTGTTACTATTAATTTCCTCTTTCATACTCATTAGCGTTTGCCGTACATATTGTGGTGCTCCTATGTTGGGTGCATATATATTTATAATTGTTATATCTTCTTCTTGGATTGATCCTTTGATCATTATGTAGTGTCCTTCTTTGTCTCTTTTCACATCCTTTATTTGAAAGTCTATTTTATCTGATATGAGTATTGCGACTCCTGCTTTCTTTTGGTCTCCATTTGCATGAAATATTTTTTTCTAGCTCTTCACTTTTAGTCTGTATGTGTCTCTTGTTTTGAGGTGGGTCTCTTGTAGACAGCGTATATAGGGGTCTTGTTTTTGTATCCATTCAGCCAATCTTTGCCTTTTGGTTGGGGCATTCAACCCATTTACATTTAAGGTAATTATTGATAGGTGTGGTCCCGTTGCCATTTACTTTGTTGTTTTGGGTTCACGTTTATACAGCCTTTCTGCATTTCCTGTCTAGAGAAGATCCTTTAGCATTTGTTGAAGAGCTGGTTTGGTGGTGCTCAATTCTCTCAGCTTTTGCTTGTCTGTAAAGCTTTTGAATTCTCCTTCATATCTGAATGAGATCCTTGCTGGGTACAGTAATCTTGGTTGTAGGTTATTCTCTTTCATTACTTTAAGTATGTCCTGCCATTCCCTTCTGGCCTGGAGGGTTTCTATTGATAGATCAGCTGTTATCCTTATGGGAATCCATTTGCGTGTTATTTGTTGTTTCCCCTTGCTGCTTTTAGTATTTGTTCTTTGTGTTTGATC